>NC_060267.1:183449122-183606164 GCF_021613505.1 Equus quagga | reverse complement strand
CAGCATGCAGGCTCTGAGAGTCCTCATCCCGACCTGGGTGTAGAGGAGGCAGGCTACATAATTTCATTTGCCTTTAAAAATATTTTGTGACATTTTCCAATAGTTTTATGACTGGCGTGTTTCTTTGCATTTGAAGACTCAAACCTGAACCAAATATAACCATTCAGTGATACAGCTGACATTTGAAAATTACAGATACATTTTCATCAGAATAAACAGGATCATTTGACTTCTTTTTGAATGGATTGTGAGGAGGCGATCAACAACAAGCATAAATGAAATCTTTGTTGTGACAAAATGAAGCAAAACGTGATAGCCAGTAATTCTTCGTTTTGTTGACCAGCTCCTTGAAAGATTCTTCTGTTTCACAGACCGCAAACGTCAGTGAGACACTGTTGAAATTAAAACACAAAAAATGATTTGGGGAAATAAAGAAAGATTACCAAAAAATGTAGAAGGATCTCTAAAAATGGAGTAAAAAGAATTTCAGATCTCTTTCTCTCCCTCAAAACAGTGAAATGAGTGTTTCTCCCAAGATGGCAGTCTATAAGATGTATGTCCATTGTGCCATTATTCTAACAGCACTTGCACATGTGTGAAATTGACTAAAGGGTGGAAAGGGAATGTAATCTATCAGTGTTCCTCAGAGCAAATACACAGGTAATTGAACTTATGAATCACACTTTCTTCAACTTCTTCCCAGGATAAGATTTTATAAAGAATGAATTTAGAACTAAAATGTAGCCATATTTACCATGCTTGGTTAGCTTTTAGTGTAAATTCAGCAACTCTTCTAACTGCAAGCATTATTTTTTAAACTTAAATATGGGATGATAGAATGGGACTGTGAAAGAAATTTGTTGGAGAGATGAGAATGAACCATTCCTTTGCTGATTAATAATACTGTGATCCTGAATAAATTTCTAACCATCTTTGAACCTACATTTCTTCTTCCAAAGTACATGAACACTAACATATATATTTTACTATTTTTATGAGAATTAGGTGAGTTATGTCCTACCATTTAATCATTATTTAATATAGGCAGTCAATAAAGAACCATCTCTTCATCTGCTTCTAAGAGTAACCCTCAGGTACTGGTTAACATTTTCATAGAAAAGTGTAGAAAGAAAGCACAGATCACCCTGTAATGGAAAAACAGCCCAGCTGTCATTTCCTCCTCTGCCTTTCTTTCCTGTGAGTCTCCTTTACTTCTCACACAGGACACTTCACACCTGATGCTTGTGACTCCAAATACGCGGAGGTTTTTCCCCACACCAAGCATTTCTCTGCAATACCAGTTGGGTGTCCTACAATTTAGCTCAATTCTGATACTATCTACTGGAGATACCATCAGATCCCACAGATTAAGGGCTCCATCCCATGAGACAGCCCCCACCCCACTTCAGATGCTGATCACAAGAGTGGGTCCTCGGGTTAGCCACACTTATGTCCAATTTGGACAAATGAGTGATCCCCACGACCCCCTCCTCAGGTTCCGTTAATTTGCTAGAGCAACTCACAGAACTCGAGAAACACTTACTCACATTTCCCAGTTTATTAAACGATATGATAAAGGGTACAAATAAATAGCCAGATGAAGCGATACATAGAGTGAGGTCTGGGAGGGTCCTGAGCACAGGAGTCCCTGTCCTGGTGGAGTTGGGGTGCGTCACTCTCCCAGAGTGGGTGTGTTCGCCAACCTTGAAGCTGTTTCAACCTTGTCCTATTGGGATTTTTCCGGAGGCTTCCTCATGTAGGCCTGATCACTTATTAATTGCATTTCTAGTCCCTCTTCCCTCTCTGGGGTGTGGAGGTGGGGTGAAAAATTCCAAGTTTCTAATCATGGCTTGGTCTTTCTGGTGACCAGCCTCCATCCAGGAGCCCAGCCAGAGTCACCTCGTTAGAACAAAACATCCTCCTAGGGCTCTTATCACTCAGGATTTACAAGGGTTTTAGGAGTTCTGTGTCAGCGATGGGGTCAAAGACAAACATTAGAACAAGAGATGCTCCCAGTCTTCTTATCACTTAAGAAATTATAAGAGTTTTAGGAGCTTTGTGCCTGGACCCAGGGTCAGAGATCAAAATGTATTTTTTCTATTATCTCACACCCCCTCATATGCATTATTAAAATAAGAAGAATTTTAGTTAAAATATTCATATGTTTTTCTATAGCTACTTAAGCTTTCCTTTGATAAATAGGTTAAGTTTATTGAGATCAAAAAGGGAAGCAACTTCTAAAATTGTTTTGCTTTACCTTAGTTTCATTGTGAAATAATATGGTAAATGGTACAAGATAATTTTTACTTCTTAATTTCTTCTATTTTAAACATCTTAAGCATCCTGATAGTTGCTGGGTTAGACTAGCCAATGGTTTCATTGGTTGGCAATTACAGATGTTTGTGGATTGACTTAACTAGACAAAGCCCCCCCACAGGCTAACCCAGAGAAGCGAGAGTCATTGAGAACAGCGTCAGACTACCAAGGCCAGTGAAAAGGAGACATCCTAACAGCAACCATTAGGCATGGATGCAGGGTCTTTTGTTTTCTTGCTGAGGGGATCATCAACTACGGTTAGAGTCAACGGCAAACTTGAGTCCTCCTCTGTGAAACTTGGAGCTTGAGGGGTACGTTTCACCTCGTGCGGAAAAAATGGTTGCTAGATATAATAGAGAAGACAGAAGAAAATTAAGCTAGATAATCAAATAGTACAAGGGATGGACATAAGGGATTTAACATCAAGGTTAACACATAAAAGTTTAAGAATATGGAAAAGTATTAGGGAAATAAAAATTAAGATGGATGTAAATACAATGAAAGTGATGTGCGCTTCTCATAGGTAACGACCTCAAACCTTCCTGTATCTGTAATTTAATCTTTATCCGGACAATGGTGTTTGACAATTTTTTTTCACTGTTGATTTCCAAGTGCGTAGAACAATGCTGGGTCATTATCGATACACAATAAACAGTTTCTGATATTTTGACTAACTTGATTGAAGGAATGAATAAATAATTGGATGGATGGATGGATGGATGAAAAGCAGGAAGGAGATAAAAGTAGACCTCCAAATGATAGAAGTTTGAAGAAACTCTATTCAAAGCATGAAAGAAAGGGTGAAGTGAGGTCTTTTGTAATTTGTGATAGGGCCAATAATAGGAGAGGAGACCTTCCTCCTACATCTGGGAATCAAACACCATAAAAAGTCAAGTGAAAGGTGGGGCCGGTCCTCTTTGTGGCTGTTTGTGAAGCATAGGTCTTCTTCCACTGATAAGCCCCACCCCCCACAGGTCCACACACACCATCAACACAGCCTTGTTCTGCGCACATTTCCCGACCCCCCATGCCCACTTGCCCCACTGCAGAGGCCCCCACCTCTCCAACACCCCCCACAGTTCACCTGGTCCTCACACAGGCCCTGCTCCACAGAGGTGGACACACTCACCTGCCTGTAGAGGATCAATGCACCCAGTCTATGCAGGCCGACAAGTAGCCTGAGGGCTTGCTGTTGGGTGGGGCTGGTCCCTAGGGTGGGCTTCCTGCCCTGGCTGAACTGGATGAAATCTGTGCTCTAGTGGGTGTGGCAGACCCCTGGGCTATCAGGCCAGGGGAAGAACTCCAATGGCATTTGCCAGTGTCTATGTCAGCATGCCTGGACTAGGTCACAACAATGACTGCCACCAAAGTCTCAGTCTCTGGAGAGCTGTCACTTCTCATGGAGATGCACCCAGAGCTTACCAGGTGAGTCTCTTTTCACCAAAGGACTATTCAGCTGTCTTTTTGGTGATTTTAGGTTGCTCTCTGAGAGGGGTGAGTTTGTGCATGAGACGCAGGTTTTCTGCACTTTCGTCTGTTAGCTTTTCTGGGGATACCCCCGCTGCAGCTAATAGCTAGTGAAGTCAGATAGTAGGGTACTTGTCTCAGTTGTGCTGAGTCCGAAGGATGCTTATAGTGGTAATGTGCCCCCGTCCAGGTCCCTACTTCTCCAGGGAGGGCTGCGTACCTTAGGGTAGCACCCACCTGGGTGGCTGTGAAGGTCTGCGGTTCTCGAAGGTGGCTTTTTTCACTCCAGAAGGAATTTCTGTTTCTTTTGCCTCAGTCAGGACTGTCCCTTGTTGTCGGGGTTCTTTTTATCCAGTTTTCAGTTTTCTCTCCAGGGTAATTTTTCCAAGAATAGCTGTAACCTGGTTGTGGTCATGGGAGGAGGTGACTTCTGAGCCTGCCTACACCGCCATCTTGACGAGTCAATTGTCTTTTCATTTTCTTAATGGTTTTATCTTGCGTCTAAGTCTATGATTCATTTTGAGTTAATTCTTATGTGTGAGGTAAGATAATGGTTTAAATCCACTTTTTAAAAATATAGATATCCAATTATCCCCATACCACTAGCATAAAAGACTGTCTTATCACTCTTGTATTTTCTTGGTACGTTTGTCAAAAGTCATTTAATCCTAAATGTAAGGGGTTATTGCTGAACTCTTGATTCTGTTCTGTTGATCTATTAGCCTACATTTACACAAACATCACACTGTCTTCCTCACCATAGCTTGATAACATGCTTTGAAATTGAATAGTGGAAGTCCTTCAACTTTGTTCTTCCTTTTTCTAAATTGTTTTGGTCCTCCTAGGTCCTTTGCATTTCCATATAAATTTTAGGAGTGACTTGTCAATTTTTACACAAAAGCCTCCTGAGCTTTTGATAAAGACTGTGGTAAGTCTACAGATCTTTGAAGAAAATTGCCACTGTAATAATATTGAGCCTTCTAATTCTTGATCCTGAAATGTCTCTCTATTTTAAATTTTCTTTAATTTCTCTCAAAAATATTTTTTAATATGCAGTGTACGATTATTGCACTTATTTTGTTAATTTGATAGTAGAGGCTCTATCAGAATAAAGCAGTTCCTTTCTGTTTCTAGTTTGTTGAGAATTTTTATTATAAATGAGGGTTGGATTTTGTCAAATGCTTCTTCTTCATCTTCTGAGATGATCGTATGGGTTTTGTCCTTCATTCTGTTAATATGGTGTATAAAATTAACTGATTTTCAGATGTTAAGCCAACTTTGCATTTCAGAGAAGTCTCACTTAATCACGGCAAGTAATCCTTTTTCTATGCTTTGTATGTTACTGAACTGAATTTGCTAATAATATTTTTTCTATTTTTTTAAATTATGCTTTTTTGGTGAGGAAGATTGGCCCTGAGATAACATCTCTTGCCAATCTTCCTTTCTTTTCTCCCCAAAGCCCCAGTACATAGTTGTATATCCTATTTGTAAGTCATTCCAGTTCTTCTATGTGGGATGCTGCCACAACATGGCTTGAGGAGTGTTGTGTATGTCCACGCCCAGGATCCAAACCGGCAAACTGCAGATCACTGAAATGGAACATGTAACTTAATCACTCGGCCATGGAGCCGGTCCCAGAATTTGCTAATAATTTGTTAAGGAATTTTGCATCTATGTTCATGAGGGATATTTGTTTTCTTTCTTTGTGTTGTCTTTGGCTTTGGTATTAGAGCAATTGTGATATTGTGATTAATAATAAGAAACATATATATTTGATCTTTCCCTCCATTTCTGGCACAGAGCTCCTAAAACCTTGGAATTTCCTGAGTGATAAAAGCAATAAAGGTGTCTTGATATTCCCAACAAGCCCTTTTCCACTACACCTGAGTTTATGCTAATGAGGTGACTTTTTTAAAGCACATAAGGATAGGGGCTGGTTGCCAGGGGAACCAACCATGTGATTACAGGGTTGGAATGTCAATCCCACCCTGAAGCTCCAGGAAGAGGGGAGGGGCTGGAGGTTCAGTGTCTCATGATCTAATCAATCATGCCATTATAGAAAGCCTCCATAAAAACCCAAAAGGACAGCATTCAGAAAGCTTCTGCGGTGGTGAACGTGTGGAGATTCGGGGAGAATGGTGCATGGAAGCTCCACGCCCTTTCTCCATACCTTGCCCTATGCATCTAGTTCATCTGACTGTTCCTGAGTTATACCATTTTACTAAGAAACCAGTGGTCCAGTAAGTAAAATGTTTCAGAGAAACAAGGAGGAGGGAGTCCTTGGAAGCTCCAATCTATAGCTAGCTGGTCAGAAGCACACGTGCAGCCTGGACTTGCAACTGACATCTGAAGAGGTGTGGGGAAGGCCTGTGCGACTGAGCCCCTAACCTGCGGAATCTCATGCCATCTCTGGGCAGATAGTGTCAGAATGGAGTTGAATTGTAGGACACCCAGCTGGTGTTGGGGAATTGGTGGTGTGTGGGTAAAGAATCAGAGCAACACTGGCCTCATCGAATGAGCTGCAAAGTGTTTCCTCCTCTATTTTCTGAAAAAAGACTTGTATACTTCTAAGAATTTGTCCAGTCTACCTAAATTACATGATTTTTTGGCACAAAGTTGTTCATAATACTTCTTTATAATCCTTTTGATTCTGACTTCTCTAGAGTTGTTAGTGATGGCCTGATGTTGTTTTTGAGTCTTTGCTATCAGCTATTAGCCAGGCACTACTCTAGGCTCTGAAAAAAACAGCAGTAAATTAAACAAAGTCCTTGACCCCCTTGGCAGTTAAATTCTCATGGTGGGAAGTTGAAAACAAAATGAGCAGGTAATTATTCAGGATGTCGGATGATGATAAATCCTGATGAGAAAATCGAAGTAGAGAGAGAGGAATAATATGGCTATCTACCTGGAGTCATCGGTGAAAGCCTCAATGAGAGGTGATAGGAGTCCAGACATGAAGGAAATGAGTATGTCTTGCCACTGTCTGTGGGAGGAGCATTACAGGCCAAGGTCACAGCAAGTGCAAAGTCCTTGAGTTGGAAGTAGGATTGGTGGGTTTACAGAATTTTAAGGGGACCAGTGAAACTGAACAGCGTGAAGGAAAAAGAAGTTGGAGATAAAATAGGAGAGATTTAAGAGGTCATAGGGGGAGAAGATCAATTTATTCCTTAATGAGTAAAGTTTTTTTTAAGCTTATATTTGCTATCATATACCATCAGAGCTGTCCTGCTGCTGCGCTCAGAGCGCCATACTTGGAAAACACAACTCTCAGAATGTGGCACGCCATGGCTCGTCTCCTGCCTAACTCCCACCATCATCATCTTCTGCCTAGCTGTTTTCTGGAAGTTCTAACTCCAAGAGGTAGTATCAAAGAGGAATATATGAACAAATAAGATGGGCAAGCAGCATTATAATTTACTCAGAGAATCATCCATCCAGAGCAGAGCTGGTTGCTCAGTTTTCAGGTTGTTCCAGTCATTGCCTTTATGAATGGGGGCAGGTGTAGACAGATTATTCTTTTCAACGTACTTTCTTGTGACTGAGTAACACTGTTTCAAGCCAAGTGGCACAGGTAGCTCACCAAAAGCATGTTTAGCTCAGTAGTCACCATTTAATTTCTATTAGAATCATCCAATCAATTGACTGACAGTTCCAGTGTGTACGTATGTGTGTGTGCGCGCACAGGATATTTTGCTTTTTTCTGATTTTCCGTACTGTTTTAGTTGGACTTTGGGGAAGGCAATGCCAGGGTGTACTGATAAGATACCATGTAAATCTATTAGTAAATTATAATATTTAGATTTTTGAGGGGGTGGATTTGAAAAGTTCAGAAAACGTTAAGCATAATAACATAGCCTGAGACTCTGAAAATGTTGGCAATCTAAGAAGATTGATATCCACATGAAAATTAAATTTTAGTTACAGAGACTCAAACTCTCCCCAATCCAGAGGAAAGGAAGAGATCCATGATGAGTCTGAAATGATGCACAGGCATTTCTATCGTAAGCTCAGCCCCTAAGTAAGCATCTTGGGAGGAAGAAAGAAGGGGCCTACAACTTAGAATAAATGCAGAAGATACCAACAGACATGTAAGATGGGCCAGAGAACGTTTAGGCTTTTAAAAAACCCAGTAAAGTAGGTAAAATGAGTATGATTCAGTACGTTCAGATGGAGAAAAAGAAAGAGCTTGCTTAGGGGTGAGAAAGCATAACGGGAATAGGTGATAGAGAATGATGAATTGTCAATCCCTTCCTTTCTTCATTCTCTCTGTCAGATAAGATCAGTTTTGTACTAGAAATCCGGGAAGAAGGAAACATCAGTAAGAGGGGGCCGAAGGGCAAAACCGATGAAGACATCTTCAGGTATCACCTACCAACTCAGTTAGTTCAGCTCTCCTGTCTCAGAGACACTGCAGCCCGGGGGCTGAGGGAATTGCAGACGAAATTGCTGAGCAGCTGCCAACACCCACAAAGCCAGACCGAGTTATCAAGTAAACAAACAAAAACCAGGTAATTCTTGTTCCAGGTTTCAAAGAAGGAGAAAACGTGTAAGCTGGTGAGTCTGAGACCAACTCCAGGGGAAGTTTTAGAGTGAATTATTTACTTAGCAAAGGAAACAACCATCAAAGAAGCCACCATGGATTCAATGAGAACAAATTATTGCAGACTTTACACTTTCTGAAAGAATTACTGGAATAGTATTGCAGCAAGGGGTAACTTCTTGCCAAAATTGAGGTTAGAAGGATCATGTTCTTGTAAGAAATAAGAGATCAATGAAAATAATGAAAATGTCTTTTATACATATATTCATTAAATCAAAGAGTATATATTTTTTAAAAAAAGATGGTATCTTTTTCCAGAAAAAAAAAGCATGTCAGCATTATAATCCTGTATTTAGCTATTTTCTTTAATTCTGTTCTCTTCTTAAATTATTCAGGAAAAAATTTTCTGGAATTATTCTCTGCTGAGGCGGATTCAGAATATTTATGACTCGCATTTCTTCTTGTTTCGTTTTTTGCAATTTGTATCAAATTTAACTGAGAAACCACGAGGGACTTCAGTAAGATGGCTAAAGTACAAAATAAATGTGTAAATTCAATAGCATTTGTAAAGCAAAATAGCAACTGTTTAGAATATTATCAATAATTGTCACAACAAATCATATAAAACTCTTATGAATAAATGTGACTAGCAATGTGTGAGACTTCAATGACAGCGAATCTCCACTGAAGGACTAAATGCGATGTGTGAACGTATGGAAACACAGCCACAGTCGAGGCAAAGAAGACAGCACCGTGCTCATGTCAATTCTCCCCAAATTTGTATATGATACATCATTTTACTTCTGACCAAGACCTTCTTTGGTGGTGACATAAATGGTTCTGAAACTCACCTGGAAGAAAAAAATGTAAAAATATACAGGAAAATTCAGTAACAAAATAATGAGGATAAGTTGTTCTACCAGATATTCAGTTGTATTTTAAAAGTATAATGGAAACACATGGTATAGGTGTCTGAAAAAACAGATGACTGGGACAAGTATAAGTTCAGTAGGATTTTTCTCTGCCTGGTAATAATCATCTTCATCGTCATCACTTACATTTGTTGAGTATCTACTACAGGCCGGCCACTTTGTGAGCTCCTTCATGTATTAACTTGCTTAATTCCCATGATGATCGTGAATCACAGGTCCCACTTTGCTTTTGTCCTCCAAATTTCAGTAAGATTATTTAACCCTATAGCACAGTGCCTGTGTGGGTCTAATGAAGGAAATCAAAGAACATATGACATCAAGGTGTTGAATCAAGCAGAATTACAAGAACTGGACTGGGTTGTAGGAATGGAGGACATTATTTGAGGTGGGGGTTAAGTGAGCCGTATACCCCTTCCCTTCAGCTCTGCTACACTACACAGGACTTCTGGTGATTCGCAAGGGAAAATGGGGACAATCATGGTTCTTCCTCAAAATAGGCTTGCGGCTGACCACCCACTGCCACTCATAGGGTGCTCAGAGAAGGGCAGTGGCAGACATCAGCAGGAAGTCTTAACATGCAGGTAGACATGTCCAGAAGGACCAGTCTTCATCGGCCTGTTCCAAGTAGACTCTTAAAAGTGTCTTAATTTTCAGGAAGAAGACCAATGATATTCATGGTTTGGGAGTCAAAAATTGTGGAATACAAACATCTTTCTCCTGTTTTCACATCTAGTGATGAAAGAGTTTCCTCCATCTCGTCTGTTGAGTGATCATAAACTTAAGATCACTCATTAGTCATCATATGACAGCATCCAGCCAGACTCAACACTCTGCTGGGGTTCATGGACCAGATGGCTAGAGCAAGGTGGGATGATTAGGGCCAGGACACAGAGAAAGCATCATATAGTTTGTGAGTAGGGAGTCTGGTTTCCCGTGAATGACGGTATAATTTTTTCTCGCTTCCAACTACTGCAGAAGGTCAACGTGGTGAGAGAACCTAGAGGAGCCGTTCAAAGGTGGCACAGTGGACCACAACCAAGAGAGGCATGCACCTCCCCAGAAAAGCCAGGAAACACAGCACCAGGGAAACACATTCAGATACTTAACAAAACCAGTCATCTCAGGAGGTCAGATACTTAACAAAACCAGTCATCTCAGGAGGCCAGACAACCTAGGGATGCTCAGGATATCTAAGAATGTGTGTGCATGTGTACTCCTTCCGGGAGCATATTCTCTGAAATGTATCTCACGGTGGCTGAATTGGTGTCATTTACATTTTTTTTTTATTCCACATACCTCTCCCTCTTTTTTTTTTTTTTACTATACACATTCCTTTTACTGTGTAATAAAGATAATAAAGAGATAATTTTAGGCTAAAAAGAACTTAATTTTATTCTTATAAACTTAATTATACTATCATACTATTTATGTCCTATACTTCTAGGACTTGTGTGAGTAGAATATACTAGTGAAGACATTACTGTCTGAAACTAAGTCCTTAAGAATTTCTGCAAAGGTGCACTGACAGGAACGCAACCTATGCCCATCTGTAAATTGTGCCAGTGTTCCTAAATATGGTACCCAAAAAGTGTTTCAGGGAATTTCCAAAAGGTGAATCTCCAGCTCGGATCTCTCTTCTTCCAGCACTGCCCCACTGGCTGCACTTCTCTTTGAGTCGTGATAGCCTCTGATGGGCTGCACATAATCAGGCTTTTGGTTTAATGGCCAATCCCCTCTCCACCTTGAGAGCCAACATCCTCCCCAGGGGGTGGTCACCTGTTGGTGTTTGCTTACATCAAGGTCCAGATGTCCAACCTCATCTCTCCCCGCAACCCCCAGCCCAGTGCTCCTGATGGGACTTGGTTTTCTGGTGAAAGGTGGAAGCAGACATCAGCATCAGCGGAGAGCAGATGCTTGGCAGACCCTGTCAGCTTCTTCTCACAGGTTCCCCACACATACCTTAGTTTTTACGCTACTGCCTATGAAATGAGCACCTTTCCTAAACTCTTAACGGCTGATGTTGAAACATTTCTCCTCATAAGCGTGGCAGTGCCAAAGACGTATATGAAGCTGCACTGCAGCGTTATGCAGAAAAGCCAAAAATTGGAAGCAATCTAAATATTCGTCAGCTGGTGAATGTCCTTTCTAAAATGTGGTCCATCTGTACAGTGGAATACGACTCAGTAGTAAAAAGAAAAACTACTGATACATGCCTCAACATGAATGAACCTTAAAAGCATTATGTTAAGTGAAAGGCATCAGACGCAAAAGACTACATATTTTATGATTCCATTTATAGGAATTGTCCAGACAAGGAAAATCTACAGAGACAGAAAGCAGATCAGAGGTCGCCTAGGGCCGGGGGTGGGAGCGAGGATTGACTGTAGAGGGGCCCAAGGGAGCTTCCCACAGTGACGGGAATGTTCTAAAACTGAGTTGTGGGGACGGTTAAATAACTCTATAAATTTACTAGAATCATTGAATTGTACAATTGTGGTGGGTAAATTTTATGTTCTATAAATTGAACCTCAATAAAACTGCTACAAAAAAAAACAGTGATCTCTCTACACTCTCGGTGGAATAAGATCCCCTGCCCTGTAACAGAGTTCACAGCATAATCCATCCCCAGGTCACCGGATGGCCCGGAGAGAAGGGCGTTCAGGAGAAGGTCTGATGGGTGGAGACGCGGGGGCCATTTTGTGCTCAACCAGGAACTGTCCACAACACGACAAGCCCTCAGGCATAGCAAGTATACATCTCAGTCCACAAATTCTTGTGTGCAAGAATGATCATATCCTTTTCTCCATAACCCAAATCAATTTCTATTTTCAACCTTCCTCTTGCCCAGCTGGTGAAACAATTATCCTCATTGCATATTGAAATTCCCACTTCCTGCTCAGACTTGCCTTGGGTTAGGCCACGGGGCCAAAACATTGCTGGTGGAGGTGTCTCCTGGTCCTTGGTCATTAGTTTGCATGTGACCAGAGCCCCTATCTGCATAGCCTCTCCAGACCAAGCCCCCTCTGCTGCTTGAGTGCCACCCTCAGGCACAGGAATGCTGGCTGAGATGGCCTGCAGTCCTGCCTGGATGACAGGCTGCAAATCAGGACACGGAGACTACATCTGGCCTGTGGTGTGCTTTGTTTGGCCTACACGATGTTTTAAAAACATTTTAGCCAACTTTTAAAAGTCAGAAGAGTTCACTAAAAAGTCGTAATTTCTGGCTTCTCCGGAAAATCAGGAAATCCAGCAGTAAGAGGCCACCTCTCCACGTGGCAATCATCATAGAGCTGAGAAGGGGCTGCCCCGTAGCCGTCCTGTTTGCTATAGCTCGATCCAACCCACCTCAGTTATCTCCCTAATACGGAGGCAGGGTGCCAGCTGACATTTTTATAATATTTGCAAGATTTTTTTTTGTTTTTCATAACAGACCCTTTGCAATCATTTATTTGACCTGGCTTTGCCGTGGTAGGTGTCTGAGATTCCTGGAGGGGCCCCATCATGCAGCCACTCCTTCACCACCTCCCCAGGCCCACCCAGTCAACTGGCCATAGTCTCCTCTGCTCCCCTCTTGCCTGCTGGTGGTCCTGTCTTGCTTGTCTGTCAAAGAGCTTTCTCTCTTCATTTTTTTTAAGCCATTTTACTTTGACTAACCAGTTCATTTTTAGCCTCTGGGGTTTCACCTCTTAAAAACCAAAACTGGGAAAAGCTTTTTTGTCAGACAGCATGGGCTTGGCCCTTCCATCAACCTCTCTTGAGATAATGGGAGCAGATTAAAAAATTCTTACTTGAAAGGAGAAGGGAGAAGACAGAATATTACGACAAGAAGGAGCACAGGTTAATATCTCAAAATATTTGCTCACAGGAGAAATCGCTTTCAGGTATCTAATTAAAGGACTTATCAGTTAAGTCAAATAACTCATCAGTTATCACATATACGGTCCATCTTTTACTTGGAGTCAAAATGCAATCTGTTTGGAGAGTTACTATTTCCTGTACTTGTAGTGGTAGCATTGCTGGGCTGTAAGTGGAGACACATGTGTCATTATGCAGCGAAATGCCAAGGCCTCCCTCAGATGGGGAAGGAGGACCTCTCCTCAAACCTCGGGCAGGAACTAGCTCCCCCCTCAGAATAAGCACAGTCACCAGTACCCCGTCCTCTCCCCGGCGTGAGGACTGGAGAGCAGACCTGACAGGCAGAGCAGGACTCTGGGGTGGTCCGGAACCAGAGGGCAAAGGGCCGTGTCCCAGTGAATGCTCAAGTCGAAGAGAACTGCGGGAGGCCAAGGGAAAAAGCTCCATTCCTGAGGCTGAGGGTCAAAAAGCAGACAGTCCGTGAGCATCTAGCCAAGCACACAGGAGGCTGGGCTGCACTTGGAGTGACCTTCGAGCCTTTACAAATGGGAAGGCTGAGGGCTCCGTGTAAACAGTCCTGATGGCACGGGAACAAAGAAGCTGCACCCCAGTGCAGAGTGCCATCAGGCCACAGAGAAAGGAATCCGCTGGCCCGAGACAGCGCAAAACGAGGATTCCGGGTGGAGTGGACACAGTCACTTAGCCGCCGACTAGGCTTGTGATCCCATGCCGGGGGGCAGGCACTGGAAGCTCCTTAAATGATGCTAAGAGCTCCTACCGCAGCGAGTGGCTTCAGTGATTCTCCAGAAGGCCTTTGGTGAGTTTCACTGTCAGTCAGTCAACCGATCAGCTTCCCCAGCTACCTACAGTGAGGCTTCTAATCTCCGTGACGACGACAGCTATTCTCATTCGGAAGGTAAACACACCCACTTCTGAATCCTGCCCCAGGAGGGCCTAGTTCAGCTGGGGCCCCCACAGGTCACACACAGCTGCAGAGACCAGAGCGCCAGGCTTCATAAGTGCTTAGTTAGATCACTTTTCTGCAGCGTGGCTTCTTTACTAGAAAAACCTGACAATAACCAGAAGTCACTCAAGTATTAATCATTCAAGGACCAAGCCCTAGCTGATAGACAAACATCATCATCTCATTTGGATACAGTTGACACAGAAGCAGATTAAGAAGACTTAAAAACAATCTCCAGTTCCGGGGAGAGGAAAGAAATTGTGTCAAAGACAAAGTTGTGGGAAACTAATAGTGGGAGAAGCTGCCACATGCCTCCAGGCCTGACATCCCCATGGGGATGCCAAATTAAGCAAATGTATGGGTTGTTAAGATACTGTAGTATTTCTGTGCTGGGTGATAATAGTCTAAAAGCAATGGTATCGAGAGGCAGTGTAAATTAATCCATCAACCCATCAGTGGAAATACCAGCAAGCCCCACAGTGGTGCTGAGACATCCTTCCCCTTTGGGTACAAAACTGAAGTTGAGGGAAGTGGCAAGATATAAATCTCCTGTCATTTATTTCAACAGTTGGTGAGGTGGGGGAGACACAGCTAAACTGAGGAAGATCTACCCTTTCTACCCTTGGAGAGGTGCTTCACTGCCCAAGGGGCAACACATGCTCCTTTGGCTCAGATATTAACTGGGAAGGCAGCCAGTGGTCAAGGACGTGAACAGGTGCTGGATGGGATGTGTTCCTGCACAGCGTATTAACTTTCTTTCCAGTGAGTTTGGGGACCTCTGTTTTATTGGACAATTTAATCCCTGATGGAGGACATATAAATCTCTGTAGACAGAGGGAGGCCTGTGGTATATGTGTCCCAGAGGCTCCAGTTAACATCCCAAAGAGCAGACCCTCCAGCAAGTGACCCCATATCCGTCCCTTTCTGACTCACAAATGGTCCCTGGGCAGAGGAGTCTCACACGAGGCCGCCCATGCCTGCCTGCGCCTGCCTGTCCTGCTGCACCGCAGGGGTGGCTCTGACTGACCTCCTGTCCATCTTAGTCCACCTTTTGTACTTTCCGTTTTTTCCTTATTGTCTCCCTTCTATTCTATCCCACTTTTCCTTTGTCCCCTGTACTGACTGGACTGCACTCAACTGTGCCCTTACCTTTGCGTAGGGTGAAACCAGGATCTGCCAGGTACTGGCTCTGACAATCAGGTGAGACAAGTCTAGCCACCTCGTCCCCTCTCCTTAGGCCACCCTGCCCTCCCCTGTCTCGCTTGTTCTCTGGTTCAATGCTCTGGGCACCAGCTCCTGGCACATGAACAGCATGTGGGTGGTATGAGCGGTATCCCTGTGGTTCATGGTGAGTCACTGAGGGGCCAGGAGGGCAGTGAGGGAAAAGAGAAAGCTGAGCAGGAGAGCAGCATGTGGACGCAGCCCCTTAGGTGCCTGGCAGGGTTCCCAGTAACTAATGAGTATAAATTCAATGAAGAAATCTTTGGAAGACATACAGTCAAAACACAGCTCAGAAGCATCATTTTACTAACAGTGCCACATTAGAGCTGGATGTTATTAGAATAATTCGATCAATGAGTTTGCTGCAACTTATATCACTTATTATGTAGTTCTAAAATATAAGTGATTTAGATCTGTGCTGTCCAATATGGCAGCCCTTACCCTGATGTGGCTATTTAAATTTAAATTAATTAAAATTAACTAAAATTAAAAATACTGTTCCTCAGTTATGCTAGTCACACTTGAAGGGCTCAGTAGCCACATGTGGCTAATGGCTATGGTAAGTGATATAGAACCTTTTCATCATCTCAAAAACTCCTGTGTATGTTTATATGCCAGTTACCCCTCCCTCCACATCAAGTGAACAAGCGTGTTGTGTCCCACTTACAGCTCTGACCCCTGAAGCTTTCCCTCACATTGTGGAGGCAGCTGACATGGTAGTCTGGGCCACCTATTTATGCAATCTACTTGTGACTTCTGTTCCTGCTTTGCAAATAGCTACTGTACTATTTCCACCGTACAGTAGATTGATGGCACGCTTGTGCCCCCTTATGACCCTACGAACTTGATTATATTTAGGGTAAGCAAGTTTTACAGTCACTTTTGACCCTGTAATCAGACTCTCAATTTCTATCAACATCCATTAGTTTCCAAGGAGCTATTTTTTAAGCAGAGATTAGCTCTACAATCCTAGAGGTCTGTCCGCATGGCCACCCCTCCATGGGAGCTTGCTAAAGACTCCCCTTATCTACCACCTGTGCCTCAAGCACCATCGGGTCTGCAGAATTACACAGCCACATGGCAGGGAACACGTCGCCACAGCCTGGAGCTGCTGCAGAGTCATCTCCAATCTGAGCCCTGATCAGAACTATAAACTTTCCCCATAATCCAATGAGTGAATTGGAGGCAAGGTTCCTAAGTATGGCATAAGTTGCCTCGAAAAAGCAAAGAGGCCCAGCCAAACACTATCCCTCTTCCTTAAAGGAGGTCCAGGATGCAGAAATGTGTTCTTTACATTGGAGGGAACCTTCCTGGCATGTCCCAGATCAGTGCTTCACTAGAAATTTTAAAATGTTTCAGGAACTCTGGTGAATATGAATGTGACTAGGGTATCTAGCGTACATGCTACTTCCTCTTCACCAAATGTAGTTAGCATAATGGCATCAAAATAGTGGACCAACGTGATATTCTAAGAAAAGTCAAAATAATCAAGATTCCTCCAAACTATATTATGACAAAGAAGAGAGTTAACCTGAAAACCCTGCAGCAGAACAGTGAACGTGTACTGCCCTGCTCTGGCACGTGAACTCTCCTGTGTGCTTCTCGACTCAAGGGATGAAGAACGCATTGTCCAACAGCAGCCAGAGTATCTTGATCTGCTGCAGCAGAGACCCCACATCTGGCAAAGAAGTTGCAACTGGACCACCATCTGATTAAATTTGTCCATTCCTCCCGTAACACCCTTTTTCTAACAGATGAGGAAATGAATGTGAGGTTTCTATCAGTAGCTGGGTATCTATCCCAAATATATAGTCTAGAACTGGGGAAATAATCACAGGTTGAGCCCACAGATCCACTGAAACTCCAGTGAAATGGACTTGAGCCCACTCTGCATTTATTACCAGGCATCTGTAAGCCCTTGTTCCAGCCAGAGGACCGTGGTGACAGAGTCAGCCCATATCTAACATCCTTGGACTATGGCTATTCTTCTTTCTGGAGTGTGCTATTACACTACAAAGACGAAGGAAACAGCACAAGCTGTTGTGTGTATTTGTATGTGTATATTTCAGTGATTTGTTTCAAAACTCTCTGTATTCTACAGGTTTGTTTATCTATCTCTCCGCAAATACCACAATGTGTTAATTGCTATAGTTTTATTAAAATTTTATCTATTAGAGCAGTTTTCTTCTTTGGAAATGTCTTGAATCTCCCCAAGCTTTTGCTCTTTTGTTTAAGTTTCAAATTCAGCTTAAGTACCATGAAAAACTCTGTTGTAATTTGGAATGAATTTGACTTCAAGAGAGCCACCCTTTATGTATGGGACAGCAGTTTGAGATTATTCATAGCTACAGAATAGAGATCGTCATGGGAGTAGGAATGAATAAAAATTGAAAAAAGTATCTGAGAATGCTTTTCTGACAACTGGTATTTGCCCTATAAAGTTTTTACTCTTTTATAATGAAACTTAAACTCTTGTACATACAGATCTTTTAAGAAGCCAGATGGTAAATGGAAAGAATGAAAAGAGAATAGAGCTTAGAAATGAAGCCCGGAGGTTGAAGGATTATATTTTGCTTTTCTTCACAATTGAGCTAACAAAATTTGAAGGTACTTTAGATTAAAGGGAAGAAATCAGCAGAAAGGTGGAGAGTAAAGACCTAAGCAGAGAGAAGATGACTGAGGTAGCAACAGTCCCGCAAATATAGGGTGGAATAAGAACTGGTTCTGTGTGTGTGTGTGTGTGTGTGTGTGTGTGTGTGTGTGTGTGTGTGTGTGTCTGTTGTGTCTGTGGTGCATGCATGCAGTAGATAATGCTCAGAAAACAGAATTTCAAGAGTTCACAATATTGAAGAGGAAAAAATCCCAGAAGGATCATCCCCAAAAAGTGTCTTTATGCGTGATTGCTCTAACAGAATGGAGAAAAATCATTAGATTTGAAGAGACTGAGAAACTGTAAGAACAAAGAATTATTGTGAGCAACATGACCCGTTTTAAGAGTTTTTCTTAAAAGAGAAATGAGATATGACTTGACAATTAGTAGATTTGACTATGGAGAGCATCCTGAGTTAATATTCCAGCCAGTTTTACGATCATTTATATAATTCCATAGGAACTACTTCAATTTCTCTGTGTAGCTATAATTTTACCCATTTTATTTAGGACGAAAATGTCTGCACTTCATAATTGGAGGAGAACATTTTCATAAATTAGAGTTTGGGTTTCCTTTTAGGAAAAAAATATTAAGAACTGAACAAAAAATATTTTAACACTAAATTACTTTTCCTTCAAATGAGCACACATTTTTTGGAAATTTTAAAATATGCTAAAGAAAGCAAGGTTTACAATCAAATGATGTCATAAAAATTCAGCAGGGAAAGCATACTAAAAATTGAATGGAGCTTTTAGTTTTCTTGCCAGAAGAATGTTCAATTTCACAACAGGCATAATCTTAGGAAGTTTGTGATCTACACTCACTGTTTTAAAGTTATTGATCATGCTTGAATCTAATTTTTATTTGCTATTATCTGGGAAAGTGTATGACTATGATTCCACAGCTTTTAAAATTATTTTAACAATGTAAAGTAAAATGATTAAAGCGAAAATAAGAGATGTGTTTTATTTTACATTACTCAAAAAAATTGCCAGTGAAAATAGTATGAGTATTAATAATTTTACTAGTGTTACACATGACTGCAGAAATATCAATCCTTCATGCTATCTCTTCAATCATCTTTGTTTTTAAATGGCTACATATGGTTCTTGTTTTTGCTTTGTTTTATATTTTTTGCGGAGGATGGCCTCACCCTCCCTCTTTCACACGTACACACACACAGCTTAATGATTTTGTGGCTCTTTGGAACAATTTATAAATAACTTTTAAATTAGAACATAACTAGTTCTTCTACTGTATCCCAGATAGATGGAATAATTTTTCTTTAAGCCATTAGTGCTCTACTTGGAAATTATGGTTCCAATACTAAGTATGACATTGATGGCTGGAGGGAGTGACAAACTGTAACACACACATCATCTGCTCACTCAGTCAGATCTAATTCAGTGGTTGAGTAAGTTTCATAAATGTGAGAAGAAGGGAAATAGATGCTGATTTCTAGATTTTCTTATTTAATGTGTAAATGGGGAATTTGAGACATAGTTATTTGCCGTAATAAATCTGATGTCATACAGTAACAAAGTTCCAGAGCTGAAATTAGTGTCACCAGCTCTTAACTCAACCTATTACACTCCAATGAGCTGGTTGTATTTGTTGGGATTAAAATAGAATCATAGCTATTACTTCCAGAATGGTGCTGTAAGGACCTCTTCCCAGCAGAATAACCACAAATGATTAAAATTATTTAAAAAACAATTATGTGAAGTCTCTGGAAATTGTCCTAAGGAAATAGAGAAAACAGTGAAATGTTTCTTCAAGAAAATATACTAAATCTTTTTAACGACAGCCAGAGTCTGTGGCAATTGAGCCACAATCCACTTCCTCTCATCCTCTCGGCTCAGCATCATAGAAACTCTACTCCTGGTGGGTGCAAGCAAAAGCAAAGAGCCCCCTCTCCACCCTGCTCCTGGTCTCTGGCTAGGGTATCTTCCCAGGAGGAGCAGCTGCCAGCAGTACTCATCCTCCCAGCTCCTTGTTATAGAAACTTTATTACAAGAAAGAGAAGTAGAGGGATCTGGGGCTCCCTTCCTCCACCCAGCTCCCATTGTAGGGTGGAAACACTACACCTGCTATGGCAGACAAAGAATACTAATCCCCAATCACTCTTGCCCCAACTTGCTCATAAGGTGGAGGTTTCAAGCTGGGACAGTCAAAATGAGCAGACTGAAGACTACTAACCTCACCCAACATTTCACTTGTACAGTAGGATTGTCATTTGGAGAGAAGCTGGCCACTGTCTCCACCTCCAGTTCCCTAATGGTAGCACAGAGGTCCTGCACAAGGGTAGTCAGGCCATAAAGGAACTGATTTTATTTGGAACTGATCTGGGGAGGTTTAAGCCTGTGGGCACTGGTGAACAATGGAGATTTTTGGTGATCAGCAATTAAGAGGAGGTTGGTAGCTCCATAAGAGCAACAAGTGAAGCCATAGACCAGCTAGAAGTTTAACAGGTAGAACTAGGAAAAGAGAAAGCTAAGAAGAGCTCTCTTGGGGTCAAATCAAGCCTCAATTTAATTGAATCAAATCTAATATCCAAGGGGCTGAATTTAATTGAATCAAACTGTGAAGTAATTTACACCCCAGGGCATTGTTGAAAACAATAGAGAAATCAGCTGGCAAATAGTGGAGGTAACAGAGGGGCATGATACCAACAGAGGCAAGAAATCTTAACAGAGAGAGAAGGAAGAGAGATAAAGAAAGCCCTGATGAAGCCACTGTCACCCTCAGTGTGTGCATACCCAAAATTGAGCCCTATGAGGACCCACATCAGAGGACATAGTATGCTGTGGGGAAATAGATTTCACTAAAATTGCCTATTTCAACAAAAATTGTGAGATGTGTAAAGATACAGGGAAGTGTGACCTATAAGCAGAAAACAAAAATGCAGGCAATAGAAATTGCCTGAGAGGGCTCAACAGTCAAACTTAGCAGACCAAGACTTCAAGCAGCTGTTATAAATATATTCAAAGAACTGGAGGAAACCACACAAAAAAAGTGAAAGTAAAGGCAGATATGGTGACAACGTCTCATCAAATAGAGAATGTCAATAAGGAGATGCAAACCGTAAAAGAAAACTAAATAAAAATTCTGGAATTGAAAAGTAAAATAACTGAAATAAAAAATTTACTAGAGAGACTCAACAGTTAAGTTAAGCTGACCAAAGAGAGAATTAGTGAACTTGAAGATGACGGCTATATAGGTAATTACATATTATATAGATAATGCAAGCTGAATACATAGAGAAAAAAAAGAGTGAAAAAACTGTCCAGTTTCAGTTCAGTGTTCACAGCCTCAGAGAACACAACATACCAAAGCTTATAGGATGCAGCTAAAGCAGTGCTTAGAGAGAAATTTATAGCCCAAATACTTTAAAAGAAGAAATATCTTAAATCAATAATATGACCCTTCATCCTAAGACACTGGAAAAAGAAGAGTACATTAGCCCTAAAGCAAAGAGATGAAAGAGATTAGTAAAAACTAGAATGGAAATTAATGAAATAGAGGATAAAAAAACAATAAAGAAAATCAGTTGAACAAAATTGTGAAATGATCAACAAAATTGACAAATCTTTAGCTAGATTTGGAAAAAAGAGAAAAGATTCAAATGAATAAAGCAGAGAATATCACTACTGACCTTACAGAAATAAAAAGAATTTTAAAGGAATAATATAAGCAAGTATATATAAACAAATTGGATAATTTAGGTGAAATAAACAAATTCATAAAAAGAAAGAAACTACCAAAACTTATAAAAGAATAAATAGATGTAAATCGACATAATAAATAAAAAGAATGAATTAGTTAATTAAAAACTTCCCATGAAGAAGAGCCCAGGACCAGATGGCTTCACTGGTAAATTCCACAAAATGTTTAAAGAAGAATAAACATTAATTCTTCACAAATTCTTTTAAAAAATAGAAGAAGAGAGAATAACTCAACTCACTTTGTGAGCTGTTTACCCTTATATCAAAACAAGAGGAAGACATTACAAGAAAAGTACAGACCAATATCTCTTACTGGTCTGTATGAATGTAGATGCAAAGATCTTCAACAAGATATAGCGAATTGAATCCAGCAATATATAAGAAGGATTATACACCGTGACCAAGCAGAATTTATTTCCAGAATGCAAGGTTCGTTCAACATACAAAAATTATTTAAGGTAATACACTATGTCAATAGAGTAAAGACTTGTATAGATAAACTATACAATTATCTTTGATGCAGAAAAAGCATCATCATGATAAAAACACTCTGTAAATTAGGAATAGAAAGAAACTTCCTCAATCTGAAAGATAGCTTCTAAGAAGAATGCCCACAGCTAACATCATACTTAATGGTGAAAGATCGAATGCTTTCCTCCTAAGATCAGAAAAAAGACAAGTATGTCCACTCTCATCTCCTCTAGTCAACATTGTATTAGAGGTTCTATCTTGGGATTTAGACAAGAAAAATAAATAAAGACTCATTGGAAAGAAAGACTCAAAAATACTTCTATTTCCCAATGACATTATCTTGTATAGAAATATATTAAAGCTAAAATCCACTAAAAACTATTGGAATATTACAATTAATTAATGAGTTAATCAAGGATGCAGACTATAAGATCAAAATACAAAAATCAGTTGCATTTCTTTACACTAACAATGAACATTTCAAAAATGAAATTAATAAAAAATTCAATTTCCAGTAGAATCAAAAACAATAAAACAGGTGAAAACTGGAAAAAAAAAAGGGTTATATTTGCATACTAAAAACTATAAAAATTGTTGAAAGAAATTAAAGAGTATCTAAATAAATGAAAAGCTACTTCATGATTATGGATTTAGGAGACTTAATATTGTCAAGATGGCAATATTTCCCAAATTGATGCGTAGATTCAGCCTAAAAAAATCCCTATATCCTGTTTTGCACAAATTGATCAAATCCTAAAATTCATATGGAAATTCAAGAGACCCACAATAGCCAAAACTTACTTGAAGAAAAGAACAAAAGAGCAGGATTCACACCTCCAAAATTCAAAACTTAAGACAGTAAGCCAGAGAGTGTGGTACTGCTATGAGGAGAGACAAAAAGGTGAATGGAATACAATTCAGAGACCAAAAATAGACTCTCACGTCTATGACCAACTGATTTTTGACAAGTGTGCCAAGACAATCCCGTGGAGAAAGAATCTTCCACATATGGTGCTGGGACACTGGATAGCCACAGAAGAGTTAAGATGTACTTTTCATTATACCATACACAAAAAATAATCCCAGAAGGTAGACATAAATATAAGAGCTAAAACTATAAAAACCATAGAAGAAAACGCAATAGTAATCTTCATGACCTTGTTAGGCAATGCCCTCTAAAATATGCCACCAAAGCATAAGCAACAAAAGGACAAATAAATAAGGCTTATGTCACCAAAATTAAAAATGCTTGTGTTTTAAATGACAGCATCAAGAGAGTGAAAGATAACCTACAAAATAGGAGAAAATGAATAATATTTCAATGAAACAGTTTAGAGAAGAAAATAATTTTAAAAATAGAGTCATGATCTAGGAGCTGTAGGTCATTTTGTGTGGGATCTCAGATCCATCTTTAGCATCAACTCATAGTCTTGTTTTCCTCGTTGACCTCTCTTTGACGTCACCTCTCTTCATTTGTAGAGGGAGAGGGCAATGATGAAACAGGAGAAATCAAGAGTAGTGGCTTTTCTGGTAAACTTTAACTGGGAAGATTTGTCTAGATGTTGTGAAAAACTAGAAGAACTCTAACTCAGAATGTTGTTAGGCTTGGAAGGAAAGCCTAGGCATAAAGCCTACTTATTGTACAAACCAAAATTTCTTACGTGATTACTGTTTAATGATTCCATAAGATTTACAGCAAATATATGTAAAAATATGCACGTTAAAATATGTCTGATTTTAAAAATCAATAATCCCACCTATTAGGTCCTAAAAGGAAAAAATGTGTAGTTTATTTCGTAGAGCTGCATTAGATAGGTCTTAGGTAATTAAGTGATGCCTTGAAAAATATTGCCTCCAGATGGTAAGTTAACTCTGCTTTTGAAATTAATATTTTAATAAATTACTCACCTTGGAGTACTAAGCATGTACGCTTTAAGTAGATTTCAAAGTTAAACCTTTCCTTAAATTCTTTTACCAGGATTACTAATATTCCCTAAAGAACTATTCATTTTCTAACTTGTTCACATTCATTACTTAATAGACTACTGGGAATACTTTATCTGGGGCCATGTCTAGACGTGCAGATGGTTTTGATAAGTTCATTTGAAAAAGAGGCTGAGTTCAGGGAAATGGCTAATTATTTTTTGAAACTAAGCAGATTTTCTTCTAAAGAATTCTGCAAAATCATCTTGACTGAATTATTCAACTTTCAACTGGTTATTTTGGCACCAGATAGTTCAGAAACTTCATGTTCTGTGATGGGAGTTTAACACTGAGCACAGAGACACTCAGCAGAGACGTGCCTTCTGGGCTGGGGCAGGGAGGGTAAGAGTGGAGGAAGGGAGGCCTACTCCTCGTGACCCTCAGGGTAATTGTTGGCAAATAAGCACATACATCATTTTCAGAAGCAAAATCGTATCTCAGATCTAACAACATTTTATTTCTTAGGGAAATAGATGTTGCTGAGAGGCCCCCCAAGAATCACTCTTTAACGGTACGCTGAAAAGCGTCTTTAAATAGTAACAAATAATAGACACGATGACCAAAGGTGCAGCTTTCTCATACGGCAGAAAGTAATGTTTCATTTGCTGCAACCAAGAAAAAGGTCAGAACGCGACAAGCCTCACTGCACACCTCTTGGCGGATACAGAAACGATTATCTCTGGTTTACTCCATCTGACATAACTCCCGGATTCTAACCTGAGGGAAGGCATGTGTGGCTCACTCATTGTGATTCTAGGACTCAAGGTCATGACTGTTCTTTTATTCATTTATTTATTCAACAAACATAAGAATAGATCTTCACTGAGCATCTACCATGTGGCAGTTCTAAATAAGGTGAGCAATATATAGAAGCCTTGTAGAATTCTCAGGGTAATTCTATGACGCGGAAAACTGAGACCCAATGAAATTGTGTAAGCCCCATACTCTCTCAAGTGGAAGGGCCAGGATGGAAGCAGTTCCCTCAGACTGTGAGGACACTTGTTTTCTACTTTGCTGATTTATTTCTTTAAAGACATTCTTTTATTTTAATTACAAAACATCTTTCATAGTAAAAAAATAAAATAATAATAGCTAGGCATCTGACAACCAGATTTAAGAGAAGGTAACACTTCACCCCGTTTGCTTCAAATCTTTATTTAAACAAATTAAGTGATCCGACTATGACTCTCACTCCATTCTTTCGCCTTCCTGACTTCCTCGAAGTATCCACTACCCAGAAGATGCTTTACATCTTGCCCGTGATGTTACGGTAGCCTGTGCCTGTGTGTTTATACATCATAATGTTGTTTCATTTGTTCAAACTTTCATAAATGCTAACATTTTATGAATCTGCAACCTCCTTTTTCATCTGATGTTATAGCTGACATCCATTTTGACATACGAATATTTGATTATTCCTTCCTTAACTATGCAATTATATTAACTTGCATTCTTAAATTTCTAAATGCCTATGTTTTTGCTATTGATTTCTAACTTTATTGCTATTTACTTCTAATTTGGTTGAGAGTTACTTTGTGGCCACTGTGTGTTCATTTTTAAAAGGATTTTGTGTGCTTGAAAAGAACGTGTTCTCTAATTGTTTTATGCACATTCCATCTAAGGCTGTTGTGTCAAGCTTATAAATTGTATTGTTCAAATTCTCTATCTTGGTACTAAATTTTTGTTTCCTCAAGCAACTAATTTTTAAAAAATTACATTAACTAGAATGACAAATCCTCCTTTATGATTGCATATGTATAAATTTCTATTTATAATTTTTTGCTTCATGCATATTAAAGAACCGTTTTTAGGGTCATATATTATTGAAATCATAATATCTTCCTTTTATCACGTAGCAGTGCACTCTTCTGCATAATAATGGATTTAACTTAAAGTCTATTTTGTTTGATAATCATCTTTCTGTAATTAGTGTGCTTCTTATAAACAAGGTACAGCTGAATTTTGTATTTTAAACAAACAGATCTCTATCTTTTACCTTATAATTTCAGCTGTTTGTATTTATTGTGATTCCTTATGATAGATGTATTACTATCATGTTATTGTGTGCTGTTAACAATGTTCCTCCTTTCCAAATTAATTTTCCTTTTTCCTTGATTCTATTAGACTGATGAGTGTCCTTAATTCTATTTTTATTCTTTAAGTTTTTAAAAATATGCCTACTTGACAAGCTCTAAATTAAACCAATAATTCCACACATTAACTGGATAACAACTAGTACTCTGATTGCCTTAATTCTGAGCACACACTTTCCCATTGTTCATATTGACCATGAACCCTCCTGTGGACTGTTGCCAATGCTCTAAGTGAAGGCAAATATAAGCAGTCATGCAATGAACAGCAGAGACGCAAACAGAGATGCAATCCTGATGGGGTCCAGACTACTGCTCTAGTTAATTCCTGAGGTCCAGTGAAATTCTCTTCTTTGAGTTCTATGAAAAAATAGTATGTTCTAATAAATTGTGCTCTGAGATTAAACTAGTTTGAGTAGACTATATGGCACTTGGAACCAAATTAAGTTTCTCTCACTTAAAAGCTAAAACAGAGGTAAAAGGAAAATAAGAGCAAGACATAAGGTGAAGTTAGAGAAAGGACGTCTCTACAAAATTACTCCTCTGATGCCACACACAGTTCCTGGAGATGTTCCAAAATTTAGCTCTAATGTTTCTAGAGGCTAAAGAAGAAAACAAGATTATTTTAAATATATATCAATGTCCATAACATAAATACATATTGGTTGCTCAGAAAAAAGTGTGGGTTCTCCACTTACTAATACTTAGAAGAAAATTTCCTACAGCTGGTCAACTGCCATGTGACGTGGAAACTTTACAATCAACAATGTCCCTATAAACATCTCTGAGTCATTACTTTGAATATCCTTGTGTGAGATGAATGTGGTACATGTGCTAATGTGACTTGAACGAAGCTAAAGCTAGGACTTGGAGAGCTAGTTCAATTGTTCTTTTAATGGCGTCCTGCTAAGTTCGAAAAGAAGACATTCAAGGTTCCAAGTGTAAAAATTTCAAAGGCTTATTTACAAGGTTGATAAACAAAGAGCATTAGAAAGCTTGAATTACATCAATAAAAACAGAAATACTCAATCAGGACACACTCTTCAATTAAAGAAAGTCAAGTTTTCTTTTTCCAGAAACAATTTTCTGTCAACACTAATACATAGACAGATGTGTGGTTAGGATTCCTACCTTCTATTCCAATGAGCCATGTTTCATAGCATTTAAAAACATAGGAGGCTCTCTTTAACATATCTATCTATCTGTCTATCTTCTATCTGTCTATGGCAGAAGACTACACAGAAAAAAATAAAGAAATAATTTTAAAATTTAAAAACATAAAAAATAATTTAAAATCCTAATAAAAATATTTGAATCTGTGTGAAAAGGTTAAAACAATGTTAAGAGGAAAATTCATAGCCTTAAATAATGAGATTAATTTAGTTACAACTTCAATATTATTAAAATTGCTTCCAAGCACAGAAAAGGAATGAAAACTTTTAGATTCCTTATTAAAAGCCACTGGAACATTTATTTCAAACCCCAACAAAAATAGTACTAAAAATTGGAAAGTACAGACCGGTCTCAAATTCTAAATCAAATATAACAATGCATAAGCTTATTAAAAATAATATACATTAGATAAATTGTTTATTCTAGGAGTGCAAAGATGATTCATTTCTGAGAAATCTATCACTATAACTCATACTATCGATAAAAAGAAAAATAACAATATCCAAAGACATTGAAAAACGGCAAAATTCAATGTGTTTTAAAGAAAATTGATAAATATAGGATATGGAGATATAGGTATCTCCTATGCATATATTCATAGGAATATACTTACATACAGAGTTCATGTAGAGAAATAAACATATCCATCACTCTCCCACGTGTACACAATTGCCAACAGAAAAGCAAGTGCCTCTCTATTTGAAATGGGAGATTGTGTCATTCAGACGTCCAAACATAATTAACAACATTGGTACACAGAGTAAAAATTATCAAAGATTGACAAAACGTAACTAGATCCAAACAGATAATAGGAGCCTGGCAGAGAAAACATAAGTGCAGAAACAAATCCCATTTAACTTGTGCTATGGACTAAAAGTTTGTGTCCCTCCAAAATTCATATGTTGAAATCCCAATCCCCAATGCGATGGTGTTAGGAGGTGGGGCCTTGGGGTGGCAACGGGGTTTAGATGAGGTCATGAGGGTGGAGCCCCATGATGGGACTTGTTCCCTTGCAAGAAGAGGCCAGAGAGCTGGCTCCCTCTCTCTCTGCTGAGTGCTGAAAACAGTGAGAACATGGCTGTCTGAAAACCAGGAAGAGGACCCTCACCAAGAAACGAATCTGCCGGCATCTTGATCTTGGACTTCCCAGCCTCCAGAACTGTGAGAAATAAATACTACAGTTTAAGCCACCAGTCCACGATGATTGTTACAGCGGCCCAGGCAGACTAAGACGGCTCCATAGGGAACCCAACCAGAAATGAAGGAAAAGATTCTGACCATCGATGCCGGAGAACTCCAAGTCCTCATGACACTGTCCCTTTCCTGCACAACCCAGACACTCCACTCAGACCAGCGGGCAGAGTTCTGGACGGCCAGTCCACCAGCCCACCCTTATATTTGCCAAAAGCTTTCCCTTTAAACCTGGAGAGGAAAAAATGAGCAAGTATTACCCTTGAAAAAAATGAGTTTTTAAGCCCAGATGTCTTTCAGACGTGGAAAGCTGGTGACTTCCTGAACAAATGCTCCAAATACATTTTGATCATTGGCATCATTGGGTCTTCTTTTTCTCTAACCAAGGATGGGATCTCTCCTACCCATTTATTTATCCTAATAAAAATTTTCTCTTCCATTTTGAAAATGTCTTCCGTTCATCAGGGAACAGACAAGAGATTGTGAAATATCTGCCAACTTTTTTGTTATAGCTCTAAAACATTGCAGTAGTCAGAGTAATTAACACTAACTGCCAGAGCAAACAAAAAAATCCAACATCTCGAGGGCTTAAGATTTATTTCTCTCTTATGTCACAGTCACAGTCCAATGTGAATCGGATAGTCTTTCTCCTTATTATCGCTAATGCTTTATATCATTATGTATTGTATAAATTATATATCTACAGTAGATGTAATTATAAATTATATAAAAATATCATTTGTATTATACCATATTGTATTATATAACATTATAATGGCCTTATTATACCATTGGGAACACAAAGTCCCTGTGACAGGGAGGAGAAAAATAAATGTTGGAACCGCACTGGCTCTTAATTTCCTTGTTCTGGGAGAACGCCTGTCACTTCTCACAGCCCATTCCCTAAAGAAGTAGTCACATGGACGCACCCCAACTGGAAGAGCCAGGGGGGAGCATAGAGGAGATGATGGGTATTTGGTGAACACTAATGGTCTCTTCTAAAGATACACGTTCGGTTTAAAAGATAAAACTATAAATTTGAATGCCTTTCCAGCTTGCTACATATCAGATAAGTTATCCTCAGAAGTCAGTGTTGACTCATGTTAGGTAAATGGCTGTATCTTTCTCTTGTGACCCTTCTTGTCATCAGCGTTTTAACATATTCAAGTTTCTACCTTTAAAAAAAATCAAAATCTCTCTCTCAAACCACACAATTCTCCAGTTATTGCCCCACCTAATCCAGTGGGATATGATTAATATTATAAGACTAATTATAGCAACATATAGTCTAATTATAGATGAATAGCAGCTAAGAGGAAGGATTGGTTATTATGGGAGCTATCAATTGTTCATACTTTAAACAAATATTTTTATATCCATTTTATAAATGAATAAACCAAGGTTTATAAGATTAACCAATAACCCAGTTAGGATTATAGAACCAACACATAGAGGTCTTTTTACTCCAAATCCTAGTCTTTTACAGGCAACACAGTGCAGCAGATATGTGATCTCTCTGTGTTCTTAACACTGCCTCAGTTTCCCCCTTCACTTGGGTTCCCAAGGAGTTCAGTGCCAGAGGGGAGGGGCCTCCCAGAGGCATTTCCTTCCACACACGCCCTCCCTGCAGCACCCCACAGTTGGGATCAGCTCTCTCCTCTGACTGCTCATCATCACTCATCATTTCTGTCCCGTGTTCCTTTTCCAAAGAGCATGGATGTCAACAAGACACAACAAACACCAACACGTGAACAAAAGCATAACTGGTCAGTCATCTTAAAGAGCCCCTTTCCACTTAACTAGGGAAACTGTGATTGACATTCTCACCCAGTAGAATTTGGCAATATGAGAGGGTGGTGATTTGGGCAACTTACAAATCCCACTAGGCAGGCAACTATCTGTGCTGTCTCCGTGGAGGGCATATCCTGAGTATTAATGATGATCACATCCCTGTTAAATCATTACACTGAGCGAGTACCTAACTTTGACATTATGGTGATTCATCCTAAGTGATACAGTAAACATTAGTTTTAACTAAACATTTTAAATACACTTCCCAAGAGAAAATTAAATTCACAGAACATTTAAACACATGAACAAAAAGTAATTACAAAGCCACTATCAAATATTTAGATTTTGTTTCATGGTAAACTCAAAGCAATTAACCTTGCTTATTTAGTAGATCTTTCCAACGTAATTTAAAAATCTAGCTGAAGTCATGAAAAATAGTTTTCTCATGTTATATTATGCATTTGTTATAGAAGTAGCATCATGAAAAAGCTCATCAGAACTATTATTGATGTCAGGTATTAATATGAGGCATAAAGTTTTTCCAAGTCCTATAATTATACAATAATGCCTTACTGATATTAACAGATGTTTCTATATTTATCATCGCCATATTTTTTGTTTTAATGTCATTTGCGTATTAAACTGATACCATATTTATATAGTCCAATGTGTTGTAAAAATTGCCGATGCTTATTAAAGAACCTATTGCAGTTTGCGTTACCACCATTAGGTGGCAATAGTTGTTTCTCTGTAATTCACAAAAAGATTTGAGTTTACTTTAACGTCTTTATTTCTGTAGCATACAAAGGGTATGCGTCAGTTCACTTCAGAAGCCCTTCTGTTTCAATGGCAGCCTACAAAGAGAGAAACACAGGTGTTAAATGGTTGATCCAAAATAAGACGGACTGGATTAGGTTTTTCAAAGCCCCAAATCACTGAAAATAATATGATATACTTGATATTCTCCCCTTATAAATAGCAAATAGTTCAATAAAACTTACATGAACATAGATATTAAAATATTTTTTCCTAGATTTTCTGTTTTCAAAATTCTGGATAAATTATTTGAAGCTAAATCGATCCCAATCTCCGTCTCTCTCTCCATCTCTCTCTTGCTCTCACTCCTGTTTACTCACCTATTGACGTGTCTGTGTGATTGGGGCCCCTTGCTGTTGATCTCCTGAGCACACACTCAGTCTGGCAGTGGGGTGACCCTGATCCAGCCCAAAGACACACACTACACAGGGACCATCCAAGTTTATAATTCTAGGCTTACTGGTTCTTAATCCTTTCATGGCTAACGCTAAATTTTTCACCGAATAGGTTATTTTATCTCAAACCAAAGCTTGTGCCCCACCTCCCCACACACACAGTTTCTTACTCCATTTTTAACAGTAACTGTGAATAAAAATTTTATAGTGCTCTACTATAGTTTAAAATTTTTTGTTTAGATTCACTGTGACCATATTAGAAACCCCAGCACATTTATTGTATTCAATATAGAACAGAATTACTATTATTACTAATTAGTATTAATAATACTAATAACATAGATAAGCTCTTTGTTTGGTAGAAGGAAGACTTATGATCTTAGACTCTGGCAGAAATGTGAGCTCTTATTCTGTGGGCACCGACCATGTCTATCCTGTGCCCCATTCTGTCCTCTGTGGTTGGCACTGTGCCTGGCACACGGAAGGCCCTCAACAAATGTTTGTGGACAAGCCACATGGGAACTTATCAGTCTCCTCATTTTGATCACAGTGTAGAATTCAGAGAATACAGTCTTCAAACACAAATGGAGCTAGATTCAAAACCCTGGTTCTGAGACTGCTGGCTGTGAGTGTTGAATAATAAATTGACATTAATTAATTTTTACTAATTTAATATTTATTTATTATAAACATGAATTGAGCTTCATTTTCCTCATGGAAAGACTGGAAGAAATAATGTACGTAGATGCCCTGATATAATATGCATTCAGCTAGTGGCCATCATTATTTCTTACTCACCATTATCACAATTTGTTATTCTGAATCTGATAAAAATAATTTATGTAGACAACCAGCTATTTTTTCCCCTGAAAAGCAGCATACGAGGACCCTTCTGCATTATTTTATCCGCTGTGTAAATTCATAGCATCTCTCAATTCTGATTCTGCAAACCCAAGTTTAAAGTCATACTTTACCACCATGGACAGACTGAATTTCAGCAGGAAAAACTTGGGCAACAACCGCTCGACACATCAGAATTCACGTTGAAATGATGCTTCAGGGAGCCCACAGGGCAGGTCAGATGCCTCTCTCTGCACCTCTTCTCCTCGTGATAACCAGTAAGTAGACAATGTGGCAGGCGGGAGTCTAAAGGGGCCAAGACTCCCACCCCCGCTGTACAGCCCTGCGTAACCCCCACTGTCTGAGGTGGGCGGGACCCATGGATATGAAGGGTGGCCAGTCCTTTCTTTAGATTAAGTTACACGAGACTCTGGTGACAGAAGGGAGACAGCTATTTCAAGCAGCAGCAGATGCTCCCCAGCTGGCCTTAATGGAACAACCTACCATCTTGTGGAGAGAGCCGCATGGCTGGGGATGGTGGGCAGCCTACAGGAGCTGAGGACCTCACTCCCATAATCGCAAGGAACTGGAGTCTATCAGCAACCCCCTGAGCCTCGGAGAAGATTGTGGCTCTTCCTAGTGATAATCTGAGCAGCAGTCCTTACTGACCCGTTCCTGCAGCACAGAAACTGTGAGATAGTAAATTTGTGTTGTTTTAAGCTACTTAGTTTGTGGGAATTTGTTATGTAGCAATGGTAAACTTGTACAGATATCTAAGAAATGTCTACATTATTGAAACATCCACCTAATGATAGGAAATATCTGAAGATCGTAGCATGCTAACTTGGGACAAAGTAAAGATCATTAATATGTGCGAAAGAAGCAATTTTGAATAAAGCCAATAGTAAAACAACAACAACAACAAAACTCTACAATTAAATTTGATCTGTTGGCCTCCAGCTCTGATGAATAGTTAAGGAGAGTCAGAGTGTAATTCTCTACAGAGGGGAGGGTAGTCACGGGGCTAAAAACCACCCACCTCCCTGGGTTCAGAAGATAGACTTTTCCAGCTGAACGTTCTGTTAGAATTTGGCTTCCAATGTAAATCAGTGTTCCGAGAAGAAATTATGATGATCAGTGAAGTCTGGTATTTTGGTTTATTTGATAATTAGTCTTATTTCCCATTGTAAAAGAATAAATTAGAATTCTCTGGAAGCCAAGCCTTCTCTTGGCTGGTATTACCAAAAGATTTCATTCAGTGGTAATTTTAAATGAAGTAGCAATATGATTTCATAAACAAAGTGCATATATTATTTTCTTGTCCAGAGGATGCACTTCCCAATACTCATATAAAATATTTGGCAAACTGTGAAATGCAATTTTTCTGTGCAGGTGTTCATCCAATTGTATGTAGCCTGAGGGCCGAACATTCCGATAAGGCAACAATATTGATGCTCTTGTTCTGATATTTCTGCATAGTTTTGGAATTACCTTCAAAATATGCCTGACAAACAAATGTTTTAAAAGTAAATGTATAATAACTGTCAAGTAGTAGTGTCTTACAATAATATATTAAAACTTTTTGTCTCTTTTTCTGAGATTAGTTTTTAGGCTTCAAGTATATAAACGTGTCTGAAATATAGGAATTGAAAAATGACCAGCAAGGTTGAAATCTCAACGTAAGCTAACGTTTACTGTCTTTTCCATGTGTCAGGCACTGTGTAAAGCATTTTATACGGATTATGCTATTCAATCCTCGAAACAACTTTATTATTTTGACCATTAAGTAGAAGACGAAACCAAGGCACAAAGAGATTAAATAACTTCCCCAAACTCATAAAGCTAAAAAATTGTGGAGCCAGGAGTCATATCTAAGCAAACATGCTCCAGCTACATAATGGACCACACTTGTTAGATATTATATTACCTAAATGTATGATAAATAATATGTAATCAATAACTAAAGATAGTATCTATTGGCTGTGAAGGAATTTGTCTATTTTTTAATTAACCAGGTTTATAAAAGTTGAAATAACACATTCATGTGGTTTAAAATAGTAAGTTGCATTCTAGCTCCGGATACCCCAAATTCACTTGCCTCTTCCGTCAAACAAATATCATAAATTTTTTGCATATTCCTGCATGAATAGTCTATACATATGTAAATAAGTGTTTGTTATGTTTTTTTACACAAGGAGGGCATTTACACACTCAAAAACTTGAGTTTTGTCAGTTAATGTGTCTTGGAGACTCTTCCATATTAACACAACAGTTCTAGGTTTATCTGTTTTTACTTGGAAACTTATTAACTTACCACCAGGAAAACCAGCAGAATTCTCAGAAGGAGCAGTACTTTCTTTTTCAAGACTGTCAAAAAAAACAAGCGAGGAAAAAAGTGCATTTCCTCTTTTTCCCACACTACGGTCTAAAATTTTCATTTTACAGACAGAATGAATGGAGCCAGGCAAGCCATGAGACTAGGCAGAAGTCTGCTATTTCTTGGATTAAAATTATTTCTGGGGTAAGTATTATAATTTTCAGTTTCAGAGTAGACTTCCATTTGTTTTGTGACCATTTTCCATTTTCATCCCTCACTTATGATGTTAAAAAGAAGGCATATTCCAATTAGTCACCAGAAGAGTAAATGACAGAATCTTTTGTTTATCCCTTCTGCAACAAATCAAGAATTGGAATGTCATGCTCGGCACAAATCTTTTGGAAATCTTAAACCCATTATGTTAGTCTCTATCTAATAATTATGATGTGTGTGCACCTGTGTGTGCAATTCTACATCCAGTAGAATACACAAGATCCTTGGGGATCAAATTTGACTTTTTCTTGTTTTCACTGGCTCTTGCTCATTCTGACCTTATTCCTCAGATGTTTTGTAATTTTGGATTGTGAATTCATGTTTCTAAGTGGGAATTCAATGAGATCTCTGATAACTGGGCATCTCTCCAGAGACTTTGCTTTTGCTTCTGCCAGGTGTCTGGGTTGCTACCAATCTGGAACAACATACAGTTGCTTGCCTTGTTTGGAGTTCCCCGGACCATGCAGGCAAGTGAGATAGAAATCCCAAACCCCGAATTACTTCTCCCTGGAGCCTACAACAAGACTGATGAAGTTCCTTACTGTTTCTTTTTGCTGGTAAGCAAATTTTACAAGTCTACCGTTCTCTGAGAATGTTGCCTTCCATGGGTCTCTGGTTTATACGGGGCCTTAGTTCCAAATGTCTGTTTTGAGTGTCCTGACACCTAATTTCCTGCCCTGTGTGTAGCTACAAAAAGCCAAGGCTTTGGGACCTAGAGAGTGCAAGACGAATTTAGCAGGGGTGGCTTCAGGTGTTATGGGTTCCTTCTTTGTTTCTCATTCCCTGGACTTGCTCTTCTCCATCTTATGAGCCAAGGTTTACATTTAAAAAGAAGCTTATTATATTTTACACAACATATGTAAGGGTTTTTAGAGTGGGAGGTTTTTTTAAAGTGATATAGTTATGTAACATGGCAAGGAACAGAAGATCCAGAGAGCCTCCAAGCTGCTTTTTTCCTGAGTCTGCTGAACTCTGGGCGTCTGATGAACCTCTGAGCATATCATCTTGTTGTCTCCCTTGAGAGGAAGAGCGATAAACAGTGAACATAGTGCACTAGGCAACAACGGAGGGGTAGGGAAAACGAGGGAGTTCAGGGAACTGAGGAAGAGTCTCATGTGTAGTGTATGGAAAGGATTAGGATTTGAAGTCAGAAGGCTGCCCGAGTTTGCATCCTGGCCACACCATGGCCTTCAGACTTTGGACAAGGCATTTAACTTTTGAGAGGGGATAATAGAACTTAATCCACAGAGTTATCTTAAGAACTAAATGGAATAATTTATGAAAACTTATCTGAATACCCACTACTCACTTATATTAATTGAATTAAGTAGTTATCTATGTGTGAGCACACTGGGATGAATTAGAGCGCTTCTGGGCTGATCAAGTGAGAACATGGACCACAGGGTGACAGTGAGACCGCATGAGCTTTATTGGGTGGTCCTGAGACTAGATGCATGAGACAGGGAGTCCTTCTCAGGAGACCTTCCAGAGACAACAGGATGGGGCCATCAAACAGAAGGGACGAAGGCAAGGGAACCTCTGGGGAGACAGGAACCACAGAGGGGCTCACGTGTCTGGAGGATGTTGCTTGGCAGCAAGGTGGGTCTCTCAGGATCACAGAGCACCAAGGGGCAGCAGGGGTCTGCAATCTTTTGTAGCCCCAGAGTTTGTCTTATGCATGGCTGGCAGAAGTTGGGTGCAGCTTCACAGGGTATGCAAAGCAGCCAGTCTTTAAATGGCTAAAAATTGCTTGCTTGGGCTATGTTTAAAGAAACTGGATGTGTAAAAAGTAGGGTTTGGTGCTGGCAGGATTTGAGCTAATGATCCTAGCCTGCTGTGAAGAAGTAAACGCAGGAGCCAATATGCAGAGGCATCTATAACTCGTTTATATAACACACATGGCTGGACTTACACACACGTCCACGAGGCAAGTTGTCATCCTAACATCCTGTGCTGGGTATTTTTCCTTTGTTGCCTGGATTCATCCTCTGCCCTCCGTCCTCTGCCCTCCTTTGTTTCCCAGGAAGATGAGCATCCTGAGAGTGTGCCCCAGGCTCCCTGACTTTCTGGCTTCTGTCTGGCACTAGCACGAGATGAGGGGTGGGAGGGCAGAAAGGTTGGGATCTTGATTCTTTCTGCTCCTCGTTGCCGCACTGCTTCTGGCGTGGCTGCACCCGCCAGTTAGAGCTCTTGTCCCTTCAGCTTCCCCCCAGACCTCTCCAGCCTGAGCAGCAGAGGTTCTGGCCTCCTGCTCTTGCTATTCCCTCAGTGCCTCACTCTCTTGTGGTGATTCCCTTAAATCAGCACATCTCTGCACATGGTCCCTTCTTTGACCTCTCCTATGTCAAACCTTTGGGTGAGCCATCTCCTGGCTAGAGCTCCTTGTCAAATCAGGCTAACAAATGTCTCTGCGGATGGGGGCAAGTTTCTTTCTCTTTAAGCATTGCAAGCCATGTATATGGGTTTAAGATATTCTTAAAAATTTGTAGTTAGATAATATGTTCACGTGGCTCAGAAAAATGAATAACTATAAAAGATAAAAAGTAAAAAAAAACCAAGTTCCTCCCCTTCCAATCTCATCCCTCCTCCAACCAGAACCTTTCTCCCTTCCACAATGAAATCTTTATTCTTAGATTCTACGGATTTTTCCAGAGTTATGCATATTCAAGAAGATACAAATATAGATTTTTATTTTCTCTTATTTTATACAAAAGTTATGTTATACATACTGTTCTAACAGATTTTTTTCTATATATAGTGCCTAGGATTTTTTTAAACAGATACATAGCACTCCAATGTAAAAATAAGTCGTAATTTATTTAGCCAGTCCCTATTGATGGATTTTCAGTTCATTCTAACAGTTTGCTATTATGCAAAAATGTCACAGTGATTAAATTTGAATGTATAGCATTTAGCATATGTACAAGTATATTTGTAGAATATATTTGTAAATGTAGGCTTACTGGGTCAAAGGCTATATTCATTTACAATTTTGAGAAATATCGCCAAATTGTCCTTCATAAAGGTCACACTAATTCACACTCCCCCAGCTGTGAAGGGGGCTTGCTTCCCAAAAGCTTCGCCAAAGGACTATGTTGTCAAACTGCTTCCTCCGGCAGACCTCTCTGGCACCTTCTCAGACTCCAGACAGCGGGGCAGGAGGTTTACACATGATTGCAAAAGAAAAACCACTCAAGACGGAGAAGCAAAATTAGTTTTAAGTTAATAGGCTCAACTTAAATACTAGATACATAAAAGAAATTATAAATCACCCTCTACATTGTCTCATTGATTTTCTGTTTCATGTTGCATCTTTATTCCCCCAAAATATCTCATTTTCTTACCCTCCAAAGAGTGACATTCAGTGAGGCCGAATTTTTTTTAAGTACCTTTTTCTTTTTTGATGAGTGCTCCAAGCTCAAAGGCACATAAAACAAACTTATTAGTCCTTGGGGAACCATGTAGCATTTTCTTTCCTCACCTATCGCTCCCAGAGATTAGTCACAAAAAGTACATTTCTCTAGCTCAGAGCTGAAATGTCTGGCTGGTGTCGCTGCTGTTCCCATGAGAGTTGTTGCCAGGCACAAATAGGAGACAAGCCATCCCTTCCCTCTTCCAATGTGCTCACTGGTTAACTTTCTGGATGTGATTATAATGTTAGTGAGACATGTTGAATTTGTCCCTACCCTGGCCAGCATTAGTATAGCAAAGTATTGAAAATATTTTTGTTAACATAAGGCAGAAACGTGCTGGTAAATGTTTACAACCTCTTCTCCAGGAAGAACGGCTCCCATTTTAGTAAATGTCCACTTCCCCGTGGTATAAATGTTCTCTTCATGACCAGTTTCCAGCTACCAACGTGATGTCACTAAATGTGGAATTGGGCAGAGATGCACAGTGGCACACTGTTATGTAGGTTTCCATTATATACTATTTTCACCTGTGGTGCTGGAATATACAATATGAAATACAGCACAGAGGTCCTAAACCCTTGAAATTTCCTAAGTGATAAGATACCTCTTGTTATGTTAATGAGGTGACTTTTGGACCTCATTTTGAGCACCTCAGGATGAGGCTGGTTTCCAGGGGAATCAACCATGCCCATAGAGGTCGAAGTTTTCAGTCCCACCCCTGACTTTGGGGAGGGGAGAGGGGCTGGAGGTTGGCTCAACCTCGAATGGCCAATGATTTCATCAATCACGTCTATGTAATGAAGTCTCCATAAAAACCCAAAAGGATGGGGGTTTGAAGAGCTCCTAGATTGGTGAACACATGGAGATTTGGGGAGAGTGGTACCCAGAGAGGTCGTGAAAGCTCTGTGCCCTTTCCCCACGCCTTGCCCTGTGCATCTCTTCCATCTGGTTATATTCTTTTATAATAAGCCAGCTGTCTATGAAGTAAAATGTTTCTCTGAGCCGCTCTAGCAAATTAATTAAACCCAAAGTAGGGACAGTGGGAACCTCTGATTTATAGCCAGTGGGTCAGAAGCATAGGTAACAACCTGGGCTTGCAACCGGCGTCTCAAGGGGCGAGGAAGGCAGTCTTGTAGGACTGAAACCTTAACCTGTGAAATCTGTTGCTGTCTCTGGGTAGATAGTGTGAGAATTGAGTTGAATTGTAGGTCAGCCAGCAGGTGTCCGGAGAATTGCTGGTGATGTGGGAATCACCACCTCCCACACTGGAAATTGTGTCTCAGGACATCAACTATCACCATACAGATACAATAGATGTACTAACCTCAAGGGCAGAGACAATAGTAAATCTTTGTTTCTAATATGATTTATATAATTCTGTTTATATTATTTAATTTTTAATGATGGCTGTGTTTTATTACCAGCTTGCAAAATTCTTAAAGATTTACCATTGGCTCTTCCGAGCTGGCTCCCGCACATTGCTGAAAGGGAAATATCATAGTCACACACAGAAGCAAACCACCAAAAAAGCCCTCATTGATTCGTGGACCTACCAATAATTATAGTCACAGTAATATTAACAGTGGAAAAAACTGCTAGTTGCCTATCCGAATCCAATTTTCCCTTCTTTCTTAACAACAGAATTTTTATTTTGTTTGGTTTGACAATGCATACAGTTAAAACACATTTCCCATCTTACCTTAAAGAAAAAGGAAGCTATGTGACTACATTCAGGACAATGATATTTAAGGAAAAGTTGTTGGTTGGGACTCTGGAAGAGTTTCTTTAAAATGGCATGGATTCAGTTGGCCTTCACCATTTTGCACAACTAGATTTTTTCCTTCTTCTGCCTTTGTGTGGTAGGTAGGATCACGGCAGCCTTATTGTGAACATGAGGTGGTTCTGAGGCTACGAGCCTCTGCTAAGAGTAAAGCAGAAAATAGATGTATTCTCAGTTATTGATAATATAAGAGAGTCAATATCCCAGCCCTGAACAGCCTACCTCTGGACTCCATTATACATAAGAGAAAAGTTAATGTATTTTTTTCTTTTTTTTTTTGAGGAGGATTAGCCTTGAGCTAACATGTGCTGTCAATCCTCTTTTTGCGGAGGAAGACTGGCCCTGAGCTAACATCTGTGCCCATCTTCCTCTACTTTATATGTGGGACGCCTACCGCAGCATGGCTTGCCAAGCGGTGTCATGTCCACACCCAGGATCCAAACTGGTGAACCCTAGGCCGCCAAAGCAGAACGTGTGAACTTAACCACTGCGCCACCGGGTTGGTCCTTCTTTTCTTCTTTTTTATTTTAGTGAGGAAGATTGGCCCTGAACTAACATCTGCTGCCAATCCTCCCCTTTTTTCTTGAGCAAGATTGTCTCTGAGCTAACATTCATGCCAATCTTCCTCTATTTTGTATGTAGGATGCTTCCACAGCATGGCTTGATGAGTGGTGTGTAGGTCCACACCTGGGATCAGAACCCATGGACCCCAGGCTGCCGAAGTGGAACACATGAACTTAACCACTATGCCACATGCTGGTTAACCGGGCTGGCCCCAGTTAACATATTTCTAAGTCACTTATTTTCAGATCTTTGTACCTTGCAATAAAATAGCACTTCTAAGTGATAACATAGTTGAGATTTATTGAGCATCTTCCATGTGCTAGACACCATGTTAAGTAATTTGTGTGTTACTCCTAGAAAGCTAACACCTGTCTGGGCAGATGAGACATGCCTAGTTTGCAATTTTTATAGACTCTTTTGACCTAGGAAAGATTAACTTTAAATTTATAAATGTTCTCACCTTCCCTTCAGCAGAAAATAGCGGTTCTAAGAGTTAGATTTATCCTTTCATGCTACGAGGGGTACTTAATTTCTGCTCAGAGAAGTAATAATATAAACAGTGGTGCTTCGTTTGAATTTTACATGTTAGTCAAAAATTCAGTTCACTGTAATAGTAAATATTTATTCACAACAAGAAGCTAAGTAAGGCTGACTACAGTGAGCACCATTCTGATGTTCTGGAGCTTCTTAATAAAGATTGGAGTTGACTCTATTGCGTTTCTCCAAATGGTTCCAAAAGCTTCTAAAAATCGTGTTATTAAGTTAGACATAATATTCAGACATGGAGTGCCTGCTGGAACTGCAGACATGAGGAGCTAACATTTCTACTTCCTTCCGATGAATCTATGACAGCACCTCAAAATATAACTCCTGAAAATCGGCTCCCGGAAGGAACAGATGATGATCAGCTAGAAAAATGAAGCCTTTGGCAAGCTTGTCAGTCATGTCTTTTGTTGCATCCTGTGGAGGAAGGTAATCAATTCTGAATAGTATCTGTTAAGGAGAAAACTTGGTTTTATTATAATAAAGCTTTGCTCTAAATTTAACTTTTAAGAACGTCTCGATTCTTCTTTTCTGAGGTACTGAGACAGCCGTTTGGGGATTGTTTTACCTTATCTCACAGTTCAGCTTATAGTCTATCCTTTTTTTTTTTAATTCTAAAATTAAAATTGAGGAGTTTTGGTTTGGTTTGGTTTTTTAGGTCCTCAGAACAGAGTCATTAAAGTTGTTGGCACCAGATAGCCGTCACCAGCCCATCCTTGATGTCTCATCCCCACTCAGCCCCATCTCTCCATTTTGTAGCAGTGACAAAAGTATCCCAAAGAAAGGATTTTTGTGGAAGATGTAGACACATATTCTGAGATTTGTACTCCTTTTTTGGACTACCATGAAATATTTTTTTAAAGATAATCTTTCCCAAATTACCTCCACTCGTTTCTTTAGTGGATTATAATCAAAGGAAAAATCCCATGCATTAGTTACACATTTTCTCCCTGTACCTCCCCCTCATTGGCAATTCTAAGCAAATGAGTAAATTCCCATGTCTACACAGGATTTAGGTAATGAATTTTACTGTTTTTGATGATAAGAATTTGTTTAGAAATTCCAGGCATGTGTTGGTTAGCCACTCTTTAAAGTGAGCTACTGTTTTTCTGGTGTCTGTTCACAGGCAGGAAAGTTTGGAGGGTGGAAGAGAGCTCCTGGGGCCCAAGGCTGCACGTTTTTGATTCTCTGTGTCTTCACCAAATGCCTTCTCCAGAGGCTGTGCTGGAGAATCACAGACAGAGGAGGGATATCGAGTCCTCACTCGACGCCAGGCCCGGCGCTCAGCAGTGGACGTGTGTGATTTCGCTTAGACCTCACGATAGACCTCAGAGGGAGTCGCTGTCATTATCTTCACTTCCCAGATGAGGAAACAGAGGCTCAGTCACAGCTGCTAAATGGCAGAGCCTGAACTCAGTCAGTTCCGTATGCTTCCCAGGACTTTGAACGGAGACCTCGGTGCCACATCGTGAACATCAGCAGATACCCACCGCAGGCTTGAGGGCTGCGTGGTGGAGCTGAGGGCCTGCCACAAACATGTCCCTTTCAAAAGCTCTGCTTCAAAGGTCTGCCCCGCTTGTGATTACAGTTGGATCTGGTTCGTCAAACCTCACACTACACCCGTTAAGACCTTCATCCTTAGGGTGAATTACTTTAATCTGATGGTTTCCTACTTGCTAAAGATAAGCACTTTGAGGTATTAGCTGTTTTGAACTTAGGGAAAGGAGAGTGAGTGAGGAACGCAATCATTTTAGAGTAATGTCAACTTTGTGCAACGGCAGGCCTCACGCTGAGCCGTGAGATGGCCACAGCTAGTGAGGGATACAGACGAGAAGGGAAGAAGGCATTACAAGTATGCTCATTTTACTTTGTACATGTGCCTACGGCCCTTTTTGCTGAAACGGATCCACATGCCACTGACTGTCACATCTGGTTTCTCAGCAATAGATTACTAATATTTGTTCTGGGTCTCGATGGACTGAAAGATTTGAAATAATTAAAATGTAATAACAATACTATATACACTAAACCAAAGCAGTGCTAAAGATCCTATTTTCAAATTGACGATTCGAAAAACCCTTTCAGATCTTGCTAGATCCCAGAGTAACCATTCTGAAATCTGTTACAAATACTCTCGTCATATGTGCCTCTTGCTTGGTTGAAGACACTCAGGTCTACACAGCAGAAGGACATGAAGCAATCTGACTACGTGTGTTCGCAGGAGAACGCTACTCTAGACGCCGAGGATTGTGCGTGCTGGCAGCCTTTCTCGCAGCCTCTTTCGGCAGAGGTAAAGTCAACCGACTTGATGGATGCTGTATTTGTTTCTGATTGCCTCCATAACAAGCCACCACAAACACTGTGGTTGAAAACAACACAAGTTCATATCATACAGTTCTGTAGGTCAGAAGTCCAACACAGGTCTCCGTGCGCTGAAACGAAGATGACGGTGGGCTGTGATCTTTGCTGGAGGTTCTCAAGAAGAATCCATCTCCTTACCTTTTGTATCTTCTAGAGGTGCCCACATTCCTTGGCTTATGTCCCCCTTCCGCTGTCTTCAACGAGTACAATGTTGCATCTCTCCAACCTTTCTTCCATCCTCCTGTCTCTGACAACAGTTGAGAAGTGTTCTCAGGACACGTGGTTAGATTGAGCCCACCCAGATAGTCTCCCCACCTCGAGGCAGCAACACTGTCTCTGCAAAGTCTCTTTTTGCCACGTAAAGTAACACATACGTAGGTTCCACAGAGCAGGGTGCGGACATCTCTCAGGGCCATTTTTTCTGCCTACCACAGATGGCCTAGCTGGATATATGTTGACTAGCACTGCAGTGGTCCCTCTGCATGGGCAACCGGGAAAGTCACTGTGAAGAGAGCCTGGCAGAGCTTCATCCCCAGGGTGACTCAAAGGTCAAGCCTCCCATGGCAACTTCGGTGACAGCAAATTCAGAAACAATTAAAACTTGCTGATGGGATCCAGCTGTGAGCAAAATTTGTAGCACTGGGAGCAATAAAATTGGACAAGTTGCTTTGCTGCTTCAACATGAAAATTTTCCAACATAAATTTAAAACCTCCCTGATTTGGGGGGGGGGGTGGGGTAGGGTATAGGCAAACAAGACAACATTAATTTAAGTTAAAGAATCCCAGAATTAGAACAGGACGTCATCTTTACTGTCTAACGCTACCGTCCCCTCTACGCTGGCTTCCGACAGCAGGGACGGTAACTCAGTGCTCATTTGGGTTCCGGGCAGTTGTAACTGTTCGAAGGTTCTTCCTGCCACCATGCTGAAAGATGCCCACGTGCTGTGTTCACGTATCGCTCTCCGTTCTCCCTTTGGAACCACACAAGCAAAGATCCAATTCAGCTCCTGCTGGCTAACTGGTTTTTGAAGGGGCATATGGACCCATTCTAGGTCCCTGTACAGATTAAAGAAACTGCCAAAGTTCTCCTATTTTACCATTTGAGTCAAGAAAACAAAAAATAAATGCAGTTTACGCAATAAGGAGTCACTTGTAGGAACAGTTGAGATGTATGACTAACAGATCTGCCAGAGTATTTTTAATCCGTGTTATAATCTCCTTACACAGATTTGTTATGAAGAAAATTCCACAATGGACTTTCAGCCAGACAGTTTAAACTCAAAATTTATCTCCAAAATATTAAAAATCCTTTCTGTCATTAATGCTAAGATTAGAAAAACAATCTCATTTTCATTACGAACTATAATTTGAGATGACACTATTTCACGTTAAAATCATCTAAATGACACTGCCCACCTTCTCTCTTAAGATGGAGACTTCCACTCTACCCACAGAAGGAAAGGACTTGAACATTGACGTTCTAAAGGAACAGAATATGTAAGGGTCAGCAACTTCCAAGCAGCTGTTAAACAGATGTTTCTGTATTCAGAGGTCTTATTCTTGGAAAACAATTAAGTGATGAGTTTTCTAGTATGTCTCTCATTTTTTGGTCATGCTTTTCTTCCTGTATTTCCAAAAACCTTTAAATCAATATTAACAAATATATCATAAAAGCTGAGAAAATTCGCTCAACAAGTTTAGACGTTAACCTGGCTTTGCTGCTTAAAATTTTTATGAAAAGAAGCATTCTATCTGATTCTTAAAGCTTTCTGGGGGGTTCATAAGCAGTCAAGTAAACAACCTGAATCTGTCAAAAGACAATTTATTAGTGTTTTAAAAAAATAATACTGAAAAAAACAGGAAGTTATGGGGAGAGATTTGTAAATGAGGGGATGATCTTAATCATAGAAACGTCTTTCTGAAATGATGAAAAGCAACGTGTTCAGAAAGGGAGTATTTGAATGACAGATGAGAATCTGCACAAAAGCTTTCAGAGTTTGATCCTGGTGTCTTTTGTGAAGTTTTTGCATTATAAAAATACTGAAAGTGCCATGTCGTTCCAAGGTATATTTGCATTTGAAGTGCCATTTGGTTCGAAAATTTTTCTGTGTTTTTTTTTTTTAATTTAATTGCTGTTAAAACGTCCGTTAAGTGTGACAGTCTACGGTTTAGTCTAAAGTTGAACTTTAAAATGGAATACAAGGCAAGTGAAATCTGTATTTGCTATTAGACTCTGATTCTGCCTGGACAAACCTATATTAGCCAAATTGGTTCTAATCAGGATATAGTTTAATTGAATGCTTTCCTTTAACCAGTATTTTTGGATAGTTATAATGTAAATAATACCAAATTCAATTGTACCATAGTATGGCTGTTACTTTTTTTTAACTGAAAACACTTTATTTATTAATATGCACTTTTGTGAGACATTTGTGACTTAAGTTAGGCTCCCTGACAAACAGATTCTGAGACGGAGGTTTAGGTGTCCGCAGTTTATGAGGGCACTGTCCTCAGACAGAGGCAGAGGCTCTAGGCCTTACCATCCTTCCTCCATTGGCCGGTCAGTCATCGGGTGTGAGCTATGCACAGGGGAAAGGACGCGCAGGCAGCCTCTTCAAAGGAGGGCAATTCCCCAAGTGTGAAGTAACTGTGCGCTCTAACCACCAACACTCCTAGCAGTGGGCAAATGAGTGCTTCATCCTGAAGGCGGTGGGCACACCACAGTATCTGCTGCAAGTTTCAAACTCAAAAAAAAGTCTTCCAGTGTACCATTGGCATTGTGACCAAGATATCATTAATACGACATTTAGACCTGAGTAGAACATCTGTCACCATCAAGCCCAGTCCTCTGAAAGCACTAAGAAAGAAACAATCTGGATGATACGCTACAAATCAAACAACTTTAAAAGACACTGGACTGTGCCATTCAGCTGAATTCCAACGCGTACATCCACCTGCCCACTCAACACCCGCACTTGGCTGCCTAAATGGCATATTAAAACGAAAGCCAAGTATTTGATTTCCCTGCGTAAGTGTGCACCTCCCCCAAGATTCCTCTCTTCAGTAAGTGGTACAGTCATTCTTCCAGGTGCTCCAGTTAAAATCTCCTGATTCATTGCATTTCATTCCCTTTTGCACATAAAATCCATTAGTACATCACATAGGCTCTTCCTGCAAGACACACCTGGAGTCAGACTACTCTCACACTCCGTTATTGTCTCGGCATAAGCCATTACCTCCACTTGACTGTTGAGGCAGCCTCCTAAGTGGTTTTTCTGCTTCCTCCTCACCTTAAAATCTGTTCTCCACACATGAGACAGAGTGATGCTTTTAAAACGAAAAAAGCCCATGTCACTCCTTTGTTCAAAATCTTCCAAAGACTCCATACCCCCCTCACAGTCCCATTCACTATGTCCCTATCTTAACCAACCTCCAATTTCCCCTCATTCACTCTGCTCTGGCTACACCAGTCTTGCCACTCTCTAAGGACACCCACCAAGCTCACGTCCTACCCAAAGGCCTTTTCGCTTTCTGTTTTCTCTGCCTTGAGCTCTGGACAGAGAGGTAGACATCTGACGATGGTTCCCTCACTTCTCTCCAGTTTCTGCTTCAATTTTGCCTATCCAAGTAGGTTTCCTTGTCTCTCCCTGACCCATCCGCCTTTATCCCTTTCCATGACTTATGTCATTCTTTGGTGATCTTCTCACCACTTCTGCCATCCTGTTCTGAAATTAGACTCTGTTATAATATGGCTGTCAATGTTGACGGCAGCTGATCTTGTCTGAAGTAAATCCCTAGCACGTAAACATCTAGCAGGGGAGAAGGAGAGAAAACGTTAAAGGTGGTGATGGGGAAATACATTTTGTGGCATTGCTCAAGAAGAGAACGTTCTAACAGTTACTGCCACCTGGAGGTGATGAACTGACACAAGAGGTGATGAGTTTCCAACTTCCAGAAAGTGTCCATAAGACGCTAGAGAGTCACCCCTGGTGCTTATGTTTGTGGAACTGGATTAGGAGTTGACTAAATGAGTCTCAAGGTCTCTTACAATCCGAGTTCATGTGCCTTTATTAGAATTTTAAAGACCACTGTGTTTTACTATTTTGCGACTCCTTGAAATATTTTAATTCATGTTCAGATTTGACTGGACAACCCACCTCAACATGCTCATGGCTTGCCATTAAGATGACTCTTCTAGTAAACAACGCAAAAAACGGATTTCTTTTGAAGCATTCATTATGCATATGAGCCCTTGATTAGAAATACGGCAACAGGAAATAAATACTCTCTTGAAAGCGCATTACTGAATGATGCTATCATGTTCTAAATAAGCATGGTGTGAATTTCACACTGGCTCATTAATCATTAGAACACAACTCTAATCAGTGGAATGGGCCTCTAACTTCATTTTCAGGCAATTGTACTTGATTGAAAATAGCAGCCAATTAAGAAAAAAAAGTAGCAATGATTGGCAAGAAGGAAAAAGAGAACTTTAAATCTTAGACATAATGACTCCATTGATTGCTAAAAATTGAGTTGTTTAAAACTCTCAGATTGTTCTAACTGCCCTGAATTAATCCTGCAGTATGCAGATTAGAGAGTAATTTCTAAGGATAGTAGAGACAGTGTTCACTCTCTCCTTTCTTAGTTCAGCACTCCGACTATGTTGGGGCTACAGTACACTTATGTCATGGACTATATTTCCAGCCAGCTGGCTTTACGGTTAGGTGACAAAGTTCGGGATAATGGGATGTAATTTGAAGTGTCTTGGGGACTTCTGGCGAGGCTATTCTATCAGGAACTGACTCAGCTGGGAAGCATGCTCTCTCGTCTTCTCCCTTCCTCCTTCCTCCTGCCCGAAAATCAGATTTGATGGATGAAGTCCCAGAAGCCATCTTGGAGGTGACTTTGAAGAGAGAGGCCACCTAACAGTGGAACGATCCTGGACAACTAGCTGTTTTATGTGAGGAGGAAATAAACTTCGATCTTACTGATGTGTTTTGAGTCTTCAGATGCATATAGTCAAATCGAATATGATAACACTCTGACAAATGATGGCGTATTAAGTCCAGTGGACTTACTCTCTGGAGTACAACAAAGAAAAAAATGCTCTGAATATAGTAGTTATCTGTTAGGCCATAATTTCCTGCCCAGCAGCCATCCTCTTCTGTCACACTACCTCAGCTTTTGTGGAGCCATCCCTCCATCACGGAAGGTTCTTTGGGTGAAACCACAAAACCAGGTGCCCTCTCCGCTGCAAGAGGTGAGCCCATTAGTCAACCTTGACTGATGGAGTACCATATGCCCTAATCTGGAACCTGGAGTGACAAAAAGATGAAGACTTTGCAGATGATTCTTTCACCATCGTCCTGAAGAGACAGGCCTCTGTTTCCAGCCAACTAGATACCAAGAACCCCTAATGTCCTTTCTTAACCTTAGTTTTTCATCTTTTTCTTCAATGCTATATTGTGAGCTACTAATATTATCCTTTTAATATATATATATCTATGTTTCATCTTCCCTTTCTTTGAGGGAGGGAGGGAGGTGTATTTTCTTTTGTTTTTGCCTGGTAAACAGAAGTAAGATTTTTGTTCCATATTGTACTTAACAGATGACCGAAGTTGGTCCAACAGTGGGTCAGTCAAACCCAGCATAACTGCTATTGATTAAATTTGAAGCTCGTGTCCCACTGTAGCTGTCACATGGATTTAGACTGCTCCGATGTCAGCTGACCCCTAGGACTTCTGAGAGTCTAGCATTGGCTCAGGCCTGCATGGGATCTTTGGTCACTATTACTTAGAGCAATCGGTCACAGTATAGTTTTCATGAGATCAATGTCGTGATGCCAGGTGGGTTTCCTCTGGTTTATGATTCCGGAATGTATCCTTAGTGATAGCTGGCCATATCACAGATGATGCCAGTGACCACCAGTAGTATGAGGAGTGCATAAATTCATCCCCGCTCTTGGAATAGCAAATCAAGGATCACACAACATTGATGCTAACATAGTACAGCCCCAGCTTAGCGCCATGGAGCTGGATTGACCTCTGCCAGATCTCATTACAGCAGAGATCAGGCTGGAATATAAATGGCCTGACTCTAGTTTGTCTGCTCTATCCCTCTTTCCCCTACGCATGACTGTTGGGAGGTGTGCGCTTGAGCTCTAGAGTCAGAGACTCAGTTAGAGTCTACATTTTCTAATCTACTAGCTGTATGACTCAGTACAATTATATAACTTCTCTAAGGTCCAATTTTCTCACTTCTCATCTGCAAAATGGAAATGATTGCATGAATTAATATACCCATTGACCTTGTACCTTGCACATGGAACTGATAAAAGGCTATAAGTATTGGATATTATTATTAAGATTAACAATAATTATTTTAATAATAAGAAGAAAATACTTCTATATATTACCTTTTTGTCTTTTTTTTACAAATTGATGCATGGTTTAGCACCAAAATTTGTAAAGAAAAATAAATACAAAACCAAACATGGCTGAAAGGTTTTGATTTACTTCTACTAACTATAAAATATCAAGTGGATGAAAATAAGTGAATCTTTCCTTTTCACCTCTCTTAAATTCTTGGAATACCAAATCTCTAATTTTAGAATACTTAGAAAATATCATTCATTACCTTGGGACACTGTCTAAAGCTGCACTCAGAGGAAATTTCATAGTTTTAAATATATACATATATATATATATATATATCTCAAAAGGAAAGAATCAAAATAAATAAGGTTAGCGGAAATTTAAGAAACGGGAAAAATACCAAATTCACCATAAGGACAAAAGCAAGAGAATAATAAGAATAAAGAGAGAAATTAATGAATTAGAAAAACAAAAGAGACTTGAAGTATTAACTAAATTAACTGCTTAATTGAAAAAGTTATAACTTTAGCCTGAACAAAAGAAGAGGAGGAAAAGAACAAATATACATATAAGACATAAAGATGGAAAATAGTCAAAGACATAGAGAAAATTTAATCAAAATTTATGACTCGGTGAAACTCTATGAAAATATGTTTCTGACCTCTAGAGTGGAAAAAAAATTTTTTAATCCAATAACCATAGAAGTAATTTGTCAAAGAGCTACCACCTTAAAAACAATTGGCAGGTGATGTGGGTTTGTGTAAGTAAGACTGTTCTCTTACAAAGGCCTTCCTGGAGTGGAAAATCTAACTACTCTACATGGGGCAACACAGGGCAGGTGAGGGGCCAGAAAGCTGAGTCGTGTGGCGTTGGTATTCCTGACACAGCCCTGCCACACGACACAGCGAAACCTGCAGAGAGACAGCGTGCATCCAAAGCTTTGCTAATTTCTTTGAGATGTGTCTTCAGTTTACTTTATGGGGATAAACCTCACTACGTACCTTAGGATTCCATTTGTTCATGCTGTTTCCTCTGTCTGTGATTTCCCAATCTCTTTCTGGTTTGCAGAAATATAGTGAAATTTCTCATTCATGATGACTTCTCCCTTACCCTAACCTCCATATTTTTTCTCCTTTTTCTTTTTTCTTTTTAAAGATTGGCCCTGAGCTAACATCTGTTGCCAAGCTTGTTTTTCTTTTCTTTTCTTTTTTTCTTCTTCTCCCTGAAGCCCCGCAGTACCTAGTTGTATATTCTAGTTGTACATCCTTCTGATTGTGCTATGTGGGATGCTGCCTCAGCATGGCTTGATTCCCAGGATCCAAACCGGCAAAACCCTGGGCTGCCAAAGTGGAGTGCACAAACTTAACCACTCGGCTGTGGGCCGGCCCCACAATTCTTTTTTTCTATTTCAAGTTTATTCCTATTCGCACATCTTACTTTTTCCTTTTTTCTTTTTAGCAAAGTCTTAACAGGCATAGGGGGCAAATGCATGTGTCTGGTCTGCCACCTTTAACAAGTAGAATCTTTAATCCTTGTTCAGAAGATGTTGAGATATAAGTATTGAAAGATAAGTACAATATATATTTTTAAAATAAACTATTTCCTTTAAGCATTTTACTGAGATAAATAATACTTACAATTTTGTACAAATCCAGCAGTGCAATAGCTTCAAACTGAAGCAACACAGTAATCATATCTATTTAATGTCAATATAACCAATATCAGTTTATTTTAGCCTACTACATATTATTGGTAATAGTAAAGATTGAAAATATAAAGGTTACTTGACTGTAACATGCACATTTATGTAAATTTAGACTACATACAAATGATATTAAAAAAAAGGTCTACACTTTCTTACTCAAAAATGCATCTCTTTTCCTCATTTTCCACTTTACTCAGCTATTTAGAAATTCTCATCTCTCCTTTTCCTCCCTACTACCAGAAAGAAAGGATTGGATGACAAAGAATTTGAAAGATAGCTTTGGATTCTGCTTCTTTCCAGCCTGATATTCACAAAATATTATATAGACAACCCATCCTTTAAAAATTCTAACATTCTCATATTTCGTGTTAGACCGAAGTACAATTCTCACTTATAATATTCAGTAAGTCACATCTATAAAATTTTATATGAAAGACTTAGTGTATTTTTTTGTTTTCTTGGTATCCCCAAAATTAAAGCATTATAGAGCAAGTGCCAACAGAAAATCAACTTATACAAATTTTTCCAATGAGCTCATTTGAGAGACATCATTAACTTTATAAGACATAAAGTAGTATTTCTAAATAAATGTTCTTAATTCTTTAAAAATTGATTATAGTTTCACACACAATCTGTGCATGTGTAAAATTCACACATATTAATGTCAATGACTATCACAAATAAATCCAGGTGAGCAGGTTTTAAAAGATTTGATACATCAATTTTGTATTTGTTAGATTAATATATTCTGGTTGTGTATTTCATAAATAGAAGGAAAATGTATTATGGTGTTGACTTCCTGATAACACAACATCAATGCAATTGGTTTCTCAACATGAATGTGAACAGTGATTTCAGACTTAGCCCTTGTTTGAACTGTCACAATGAGCAAGTATTTATTTTATAAGGTAATAGGATTTTGACAAACTTAATTAGAAATAATTTGGTTAATTCAGTGATAAAAATAGCAAAACAAATTATCTGACATTCTCTGAACTTTCCTGTTCTATCTCATCACTCATATTGTCACCTTCAAAAGATGTTTATCCTTGAATTACCTACTTCTGCTCTCTTGTGCTGTAGCTTGCTAAGCATGAATCCAATGATCACTGTCCACTCTAAGTAAAGCTTTTCATTATCCTATGACTTGGTGACAACAATGAGTAGGGGAGACCGTTTTGTTCACTGCTTTATATCATATCATAGCAATTCAAAAAACATTTGATAAATAAGTAATTGAATGAAAATATAATGGATGGAATAAGTAATCACAGAAGGCTTAATAAGACAAATATTGCTGTATCCAAATAGATGCCGTAAACATAAAGATAACAAAAACCATTATTCCTAGCCTGTGAGGAACCCATTTGTGGTAGAATTCTTGCTACATTTGGTTCACCTTGTTATTTTCCATCTCTTGCTAAGGCCTGACATTTTCTTGACTTGTTTCTTACTTTGTTGACTTTCTCATTCAGCAGAGAAAATATAGTTCAGCATACATCTTTTGAGTTGTGCAAAGAGTAAAAGTATTCCTGGTCAAGACAGATATTGGAAGTTTTTTCTCTTTTTTAGGAACAATGCAGCCTGATATAAAATCCTGAGGAAGAACTGGAAATTAGAGTTGAGTGATAGCAGAGATGCTGAGAACTGGAGAAAACTGACAGCAAATCGAGGAAAGAAAAATAACACTCTGGCTGGGAAATGAGAGAACATTGCAAAATTCACCTTGAGAGTAATGTGCCTATTGACCACTTTGGCAATGAAATTAAAAACAGGATGTAGAAAGCCACACAAAAGACAAAACATTCCATTCAACTCCTGAGAACATCTCAGTTGACAAGTAGCTTCTCTTCGCTTCCAGGAAAATGGAGACAGGAGGAAAACTTAGCTTAAATAATCAACATGCCTATAAATTAGTAGATGTCTTGTTTACTAGCTTGAACACAGGAAAAAACCAAAACTTTATTGACAGAAGTTATTGTATATCTCATTCAATTCCTTAAGTTTTAGAAGAGAAAGCAATGATACACAGCAGTCCAGCTATTTGCCCAAGTTAAGTGAAACCAGAACCCATATCTACTGACTTCTGGTGAGATGGCCTTTCCAAGATTTATTTGATGGTAGAATTCTTTAAAAAAAATGATTATTCAGACTTCCAGCATCAATACCATTACGGTAGGGAAAGGCAAAGGAAAGTTGTCTATGAGGGGAGTGCAGGTCCATGACTTTGGTTGGGTGTGGGCAGATTTCTGACAATGCTGGCAAAGTGATGTCGTATGAACCTTCTCACAGATAAAAATTATCAAACTTAGATCAATATTTTTTTAAACCTGCTATGTAAAGGAACTAGAAAGTATTCAAGTGCAAACAAAAGCCAAGGGAAATTGTATTCTTGAAAAATTATCCGCACAAAGGGTAAGAAAAGCCTGGGTATACTCCCTAAGACTCCTACAGAGAAGAGAAAATACAGCCTAACCAGCTCAAGAACGCAGAGGAAGAGCTCAGTACTAGAGAATTTTAAAGTAAGTCTTGTGAGGGGGCTTCAGACGGCTGAGATCTAATATCCACACATTAAGTTCTGCAGAGATCCCTGACTGAACACTAAACTACAAATGTGCAAAACAGGGTCCTGGGTGTCTGGCAAACAAAGAAGGGGAAAACCACAGAGGAACATAATCCTGAAAGACGGATTCACCAGGTAAGCTACGTGGTTTTGCTGCTTTCTTAACCAAGTGCATCCCGTGACTCATATACCAATAGGGCAAGAGAAACCTGAAGACTTACTGGTTTGGAAGATTAAAGAAAAGAGCCTGACACTGCTAGAGCATCTGGAAATTAAAGGGAGAATCTCCAGAAGCAGAGTAGCTATGATATGTGAGCCTAAAAAATGTAATTTCCTGACTCTCCAGCTTATCACCATGCAGTCACAGTGGAGACCCTCAGGGGACGAGGCAAGAAAAGCAGCAGGTGTACGCTGTGAGAAATAGACAGTTGTCAGCTGCTGCATTCCACAGGAAAGAGTGAGGCTACAGTTTGAATCCAAGAAAATTAACAAACTACTATTATAACAACAATAGCAACAACAACAACAGCAAAATCCCCAGAGGAACACAACAGAATCCAGAGCTGTGACAATATATTGTCTACAATACCCAGTTTTCACCAAATTGTACAATACATGCAAAGAAAAAGGAAAGCGCAATACATAATTGGAAAAAATGACAAGTCAGTGGGAACGTAGTCCTGGTTGGCCAGACAATGGATCTGTTAGACAGATACTTTAGAGAAGCTATTATGTATTCCAAGAATTACGGAAAAATATCTTTAAAGAATTAAAGAAACAAAGGTTTGAAAGAACTAATGGAAATGATATCTCAAGAGAGAGATGGTAACTATTTAAAAATGGAAATTCTGCAATACAAAAATTGAAATGAAAAATTTTCCAGATGGGATCAGCATCAGATTGAAAGTGGCAGGAAAAATAGTTGATGATATTTATAAGAAGATCAAAAGGCACTGCCAATCCCAAGAACAGAGAGACAAAGTATTGAAGAAAAATAAATAGAACTTCAGGGTCTTCTGGGATAATACCAAGCAGCCTAACACACATCTCACTAGAGTTCCAGAAGGAGAGGGGAGAGACGGGCAGAGAAGAATATTTGAAGAAATAATGGCCAACCACTGCACAGATTGGTAGACAATAATAACTTTCAGATCCAAGAATCTCAAAAACAAAACAAACAAAACAAAACAAAAAAACCCCAAAACACCACAACCCACACACACACAAAGTAAATTTAAAGAAAGCCACATTAGAGTCAGACTGCTGAAAACTAGAAATAAAGAAAAAAGAATCTTGACAGTAGCCAGAGAAAAATAACGCAAAGAATATAGAGGAATGACAATACAATAAGTCACTGACCTTTTATCATAATAAGAGGAGGCCAGGAAACATATTTAAAGTGCTGAAGAATCTTTTTCCAGAAAAATTATCCTTAAAAATTAAGGGAAATACAGATATTTTCTGATAAATTGACCATGTGGAAATTCACCTCCAGCTGATCTACAAAAAAAATGCTACAGGACGTTCTTCCTGTGAAAGGAGTTATTCTCTGACTCTAAGAAGATAAAATTACAAATGAATACAACGTGATATCTAGAAAAGCCCCAAAGATGCGTAAATGAAACAAGTCGCTTCTGCACAACCTACGAGTCAAAGAAGAAATCACAAGGGAGGATAGAAATGAACTCGAACTGAATGGACAGCAAAGCAAAACCTGTGGAATTTAGCTAAAACAGAAAAAAAAGAAGCATTATTTCTTCCTTTTACAAAAGAAGAAGGGTCTAAAACCAAAAACCTAACTGTATACCTTAGGAAGATAGGAAATAAAGAGCAAATTAAACCAAAATTAAGTAGAAGGAAGGAAGGAAGAGGGGAAAGAGAGAGGAAGCACGGAAGGAGGGACGGGGAGGAAAGGAGGTTGGCTACAGGAACTGCTTTGAAGTCTTTAAGTCCAATGTCTGCTTCATCTTGGTGTTTCCCTCTGTCGATCTGTTGATGATTTCTCCCTTGAGACATTCTCATGGTGTCCTGGTTCTTTCTATGTTGAGTATCTTTGGATTGTATCCGGGACATTTTGATATTATGCCATGAGAGGCTGCGTCCTCTAACAATCCACTGGAGAATATTGATTTGCTGTGGTGGTGGTGGTTTCAGAAGGCAACTAACCTAGTCAGGTTGAAACATTGCACTGGATTCCTGTTTTATCCGTTTTTATCACAGGCTCAGAGGTTCCTCTGTTACTAGAGAAGGACGATCTGTGAAGGAAGCTGTCTCTGGTTATCTGTTACAATGCTTGACCATGTGCTTTTTTCTACATTCTTCACTCCCACCCCTCACTATTTAATTCAAAGTCCTGTGGTGAGTTACAAAGAGAGGAACTGAGTTGAAAACAAAAGACTCCAAATAGTTAGTAATAATACTAGCTTTAAGAAGAAAAATTGATTCTGTCAATGAGAGGTCAAATGGAATTTAAAAAAAGTTGGGAGGGCAGGAAAATAGCAGTACTCATCTTATTACTGACTCTTCGAAAGAACCTTTCCAAAGACAAGAGATTATGTCTAGACCTCAAGAAAACAAATTATCAATGTACATAGACATGTGAAATTAAAGATATCGATCAAATGGTGTGTTTTAACATATTGAATGAATGACAACATGATACCTGCATTAATTAGTCCTATATCGAGTATTTGAATCATTTTGAGAAAGTGTTTGATTGAAAATAATCCTAAAAATAACAAGCAAAAATGTACAAAAGGGTGAATTTTACTACTTGGTTCTTGTATTTTCTTGGTTTTGCTCATATTAAAAAACACAGTAATTAATAAATCATGCTCTGAACTCAGAAAATTGAATTAGTCATGAGAGTTGAAAACGTCCTATAAGACTGAGGACAGTTACTATCTTACCACTATCACTTGCACTGTTTTAATGAAATCAATTTTTTCTAACATTACACAATTAAAATTGAAGTTATAAAAAATTTTTTAAAAAGAATAATGATCCCAAATTCCATCACCCTGACACAACTATGACTATTTTGAATTTTCCAGCAATTCTTTCTCCTGGGCATCTGTTTCTCATTTAGCCTTAATTAGTCTACACATAATTTATATCACACTTTCTTTTTTTCTCTAAATCTTACCATGCACAATACCACACTGTCTTCATAACCTTAATTTTAATTGGTACCTAATATGCCAAGAAGAGATGACACTACGGTTATTGCAAAAAAATTTTTGTTGAGTAATTAGACTGTTGCCAGTTTTTACTCGATTTAATAATACTATCATAAAAATTTGTATCTATGTTGATTTCCCATTTTTCGATAATTTTCTAAGTGGGAATTCTCAGACGTAGAATCAACGTTTAAAAATTAACATTATTTTTTATATTTTTTGAAAAATATTATTTAATTAGTATTCCAAAATGTTGCCTTTTATCAGCAATGCCCTTTATCAGCAAAGTTACTTTCTTTACTGTACTTTTAAATTATTGAGTACCGTCTTTTTGAGAGTGATTCATTTAATAAATGATAAATGGCATCTCAGTGTTGTTGCATTGAACATTTCATTGATTACTAATTAGGTTTCATTTTTTTCATTTTTTTATTGTATTGTCTTTTGAAAATTGTCTTTTTATGCCCTTTGTCCTTAGGAATGAGCTCTTTATAGATTTCTTTGATGCTAAGCAACCAAGAAATATTTGTAATCATTTTTTTTTTAATGGAACTTGCTTTGTTGTTTTTGTTTTTTTAAGATTGGCACCTGAGCTAACATCTGTTGCCAATCTTTTTTTTCTTCTTCTTCTCCACAAAGCCCCCCAGTACATAGTTGTATATTCTAGTTGTAGGTCCTTCTGGCTGTGGCATGTGGGACGCCCCCTCAGCGTGGCCTGATGAGCGGTGCCACGACTGCACCCAGGATCCGAACTGGCGAAACCCTGGGCCACTGAGGCAGAGCACACAAACTTAACCAGTCAGCCATGGGACCGGCCCCTGTAATCATTTTTTAATAATCAAGTGAACAACTTTTTAAAGCCCTTATCATCTTATTTTCAGCAATTCTACTTTTTGCTTATAGAAACCAGCTCTCTGTGAGTTCAGTTGCTGGACATACATTGAGCATATAGCAGAGACCAGGCACTTGACCCACACTTTAGATTATCTCATGTAATTCTTTTTGTCAGTCTGCGACATAGGTACTGTTATTATTACCAGATTAGAGCAACTGAAGAGAAGCACAGAGAGGGTGAATTACCAGAGGTCGCACAGCAGGTGAGTGCTGATGACAGAACAAGACCCCGCCACCACAGGCCTCAACCATGACAAACCATCAAATCCAAGAAGTACTTATAAAAACAACCTGTGAGAGGAAGCTGTCAGAGAATGGCCTGATTCATCCTGTCACGTTTCTGAGCTTTGGCTCTAGCCCGGTGACCAGAAAACACGCAGAGAATGGGGTAAAGTTTACCTCTCAACATGACTGAATAGCCGGAATTATAGACATTTTCATCATTATCTGTGTGAATCCACAAAGGGGACAGTGATGCAGTAAGAGCTGGCCTTCCATTAATCCACCGTGGGACCACAGGAAGGCATTTAAGACCTCAGAGCCACAACGTCCTCGTCTTTAAAAAGGAAAGACAGCTTTCCTTGGACTAAATGAGATTATATATATACACAATAGCTGCTCAGTGGATAGTTGCTGTTTGGTTTCCCAGACTTGATTTGGGTGTGTATGCCTCCAGATGACTTGCTCAGGCTCTCTCATTCCTTAGAGTTACTAAACTGCTTAATTCTTGCCAAGACTTTAATTGGAAAAACAATCCATTTCAGATTCTTATACCTTGGACACTTTCCAGTGTAGACTAAATTAGTCTTTGTGCATCTCTAAACAATTTCATGTCCTCCAGAATCTCTGTACTTTGACTATATTCACTGTGTAAATTTCTGAAATAGGCTTAAATAATTGATTGAGGAAAAGAATAAAGAACCTCACGCTGTTAACAAGATTAGATTCTGACTCCGTCAAGCCTAATTACCTCCCTGAAAAGTGCTCTTCTGTCCTTGCTGGCTTCTGCCTCTTAAAACAATTAACTGCAGCCTTGAGTTTTGTTTCTGCTCATTCCTTGTAGGTTCTATCTTCAAAGGAAGTATGGACAGCAGATTATCACTTTTTAATCCAGCACAGATATAGGCACTATTATATGACATTAGTACTTTTTCTTTGGAAGTAATTTGTTTTGTAGAGTCCTTAATAATATGATTTCATGATTTAGCTTAAGGAGATGCCCAACAAAACAGATGTCTACCCTCCTGTCCTTTATCAGCTTATATTCCATTGCCTTCTGCAGGTAGATTGGAAGTTATTTGGTCTTTCTCACATAATCACACTCTTTCTTCAGATATAACTAAAGTTACCGCATTTGTGACCTTTAAGAGCAGCGTAATTTCCGAAATGTGCCACACTGAGGAGCTATCATGAGTCTATCTACTTTCCTTCATTCAATAAGAGGTGACGGAAAGAATATTTGAGATATGTAGAGAATAAACGGGTTAACTAGATATATTGAAGGCTGGCTATTTTTGAATGACACAAATATTTTATTGTTTAAAAATGCTTGGCAGTGCTAATCTTATCCAGGCTGTTTGGTATTTCTAGTCCTACTGTGATGGATAAATCATTTGGAAGACACAACTCTTAATAACTTTTAACAAGACCTCAAACTGTAAAGTGGCAGAATTATTCCCTGAATGTAGTTCTTCCTCCTGCTTCTGCTGAACATTTATGTAGCAATGAAATGTTAATAGCTCCTAAGAGAGTTGGCTGGTTTTTATTATAGTTTAGAAGGAACAATTATTTCTCTGAGAGCCTAAGATTTAAATTGGATAGTCTGTCCAAAGACCTCAACCTCAGAGACTTCTCTGGAAGTAGAATGATCCAGAAAATCCACTCTGGATCGCCTTTCAAAATTTCATCTTTTCTAAAGAAACTACATTGATGCTGATGACAAAGAAAAAAAAAGATTGGAATGTTCTTTTCTTGACTGCCGTATATGAAACGCCTCACTTCCCTGGATCTCCTCATTTATCGCCTCTCAAAATCCACTTTTCTTGGCCGTCGTGTGGTTAAATGTCATCCAGTGCATCTGATTCACACAATACTTTGTCCACAACAATCTGGCTACCTTGCACCAGAGTTGACAGAGGCAATTGGTGGGACTTCCATGTGTAACAGTGCCACGTTCAGTTTTTAGGTCTAGACTTCACCAACATTTGTTTTTATCTCATCTACTTCTGCTCTTGATTTGATGCTGACTAGAGCCAGGCAAGTGCAAGAACTCCTGTGAACCCACCCCTATCGCTGCCACAGTCCTCGAAGACTCCCTTCTGTACCCTGTAGCGATGGGGGTCGGGGGAGACAGGGTTTAAATCTCACTCACCTTTAGAAGAAAAGGAAAACTTAGGTGCTGGTGCTACTTTAAAAGTGATTCTCTCTCTTCTCAGAAGCTCTTTAGTTTCCAAAATGTCTTTTTAGCTGCTTGACTGTTTACTATTCACTCTACGTGTGTCTTAAACATGGACTCGGGACAAATATTTAGATTACTCAGATCTCTTCTTTCCTTTCACGTGACTCTTGAGATCTATTTCTGAGAGTAGGGTTACAAGAATATGTCTCCGTAGAAATTCAATCTAAATATAAAATCTAAGTATTTGCGTATACTCAAATGTACCTACATATTTATTTTGGTCACTCCACGGAAGGAGATGGACCCACAGCCCATATTTGGTTTGAAGTTGAGACTGATGATGCCATACACACACCAAGAGAGTAGGAAGAGGTTTATTACTCACGTAATGAGGCTTTGGGGAGAGCAGGTCCAAAAGTGATTCAGGAGAGCAGGGGAAGGCAATTGGCTGGGGTTTTACGGTGCTTGGTGGGTGGGGCTGTAGTGGGAATTCCCACGTGGCTTGAACTTTCTGCAAGAACCAAAAGAGGGAAACCCAGGCCTTCTCATCAGCTTGCCCAGATGTGGGGCAGAAGGGGACAAAGGAGGGGAGAGGATTGAAGGTTGTCAGTAGGCAAACATCAAAAAATGGAGTCAGACTCTTATTAAAATATTTTGTTGTCCTTGCCATCAGTTCTACTCTGACTCCTGGTGAGCCCTGTGGTCAGCAGAGTGGAACCCTGCCTGGGCTTTGTGCACCATCCTCTCACCTTCCAGGGCTTTATTAGACAATGCTCCACTGCTGATGACAGGGTTTTCCTGGCCAATTCTTTTGGAAGTAGGTGGCCAGGTCCTTCTTCCTAGTCTGTAAGCTCCACTCAAGCCAGTCCACCATGGGTGACCCTGTAAGTATTTGAAATCCCAGTGCCATAGCTTTTAGCATCACAACAACACATAGCTGCCACAGGATGACAAACAACCGGGTGGTGTGGTCCCTGACTGGGAAACAAAGCCAGGCCATGGCGCTGAGAGCACTGAATTTTCCCGCTGGACCGCATATTACAATATGACACCTGCACAAACACACAGCACAGATGTGAATACAGCTACCTCCACGCGCTACCTCCTTTACCTCATCTTCCCGTAAGATTTCTGGGAACTGCCAGGACTTAGGCTCCAGTGATCACCCAGGCTCACAATTCCTGCTCCCTCATGGTTCTGACTTTCGTTTCATCTCCCAAGGCTGTTCGTGTCTCTGCACTTGGATTGATCAAGTTGCAGAATTCAGCCCTTCTATGTGACTGAAGCAATAACTTACAAAAGACCTCTGCCTTTGTGGCAGAGCATTCTAAAAGTTTGATTATTCAGAGGGCAGATTGCTATCTCCATTGGTAGGAATTTGCCACATCTCTTAAAAACCGGAAATGCCTACTTAAGTTTGGGCTTTAAATAATTAGTAGTTTTTTCTCTAAAAGCTGTCCCCATTGATTCTATGAGATTGTAAATCTAAATAACCTGGTAAACATACACACACACATACACGTCGACACGTGCAGACAAATGCTGGCACCTAGTTTGCTGGTCTTGTCGGCTTCTTCATCTTGTTGACGTTAAATGAGGAAAATTTACAAAGACTTTTCTTAGACTCAGGAGACTCAGAAATTCTGATAATCCTTCTGAAAAACGGACCCGAACATCACAAAAGATCTCTCTAGATTAACTTTTATCATTTGTATAAAACTCATAAAGTTAATATAACAGTTATAAATCAAGTTAACCAGAATTCGAAATTGACCAAGACCAGGGACATTTGTCTTGAGAATCTTAAAGTTTTCTCAAGATGTCTGGAGTCAGAAGGACCTCCTTTGAATTCTTGGTTAATTATTAATGTGTATTTGGCAAGACATATGTCCTCTCTGGGCCTCAGTTTCCCCATCTTCTAAATGGAGTTAAAAATACCTACCGGAATAGGTTAATTGTAGGAATTAATTTAAATGAAATGATTTTCAAGAAAAGCAGAGCACCTTGTTTAGTTCACAGTGACGCCTAGTATGTAGTGTTACTATCGTCATGGTGCCGTTGCATTTTCTGGCTGACACTAAAGCTATAGGATATTTTTCTATGCTTCTAAAAATACATGTTCTTCTAAACTAATGTGTCCTCTCAGTAGCAAGATGACTTTTAAGCCCATGTGGTTTGTACGTGTCTTAAGTGCGTTCTTTATACTTATAGTTTTCTCATTTTTTCTTTTAATGCTCAGATGCCCATGTTACAAAGCAGCTGTCACCAAAAAAGGGAAATAACATATCTTTTTCTTGTTCTGAAAATGTTTCTATCACAGGAAATACAATATTTTATGGAGAATTTATGTTATATATGTTACAAAGCTTTTATTCTAAGGTATATGCCAAATACAATTGAACTTAAGAAAGTTTTCCTTTTACAAAAGCCTCTGCAAAAAGCTCCAGACCAGGTAAGGCTCCGATAAACTGAGAGCATTTGATGTTGGTTGTTCTCTAGGGTTTGCTTCCCACCTTCACCCCAGGGTCTATCCAGGTGGACTACGGCGTGGCTATAGAACTTCTCAGAACCATTTGAGGATGATTCAAGGGCTGAGAAGACCTGTGGACCATCAATCTCTTCCAGATTCTGGTGATTGCCAGCCTTGCTGATGTTCTGCCACAAGCGATGTGAAAGCTGGAAACAAGAAGTTTATGAGGGTGTTAGAAACAAAGTGCAGCATCTGGGGACCATATAGTGGGTGTGCAAGAGCAGCCAAGACTTCTCAATGTCCAAGAGAAAGGGGACAGAAGTTGAATGAGAGAGGGAATGACTAATGTAAGACTGGAATTGGTTCCTTCAGCCACAATGAGGGCATCTGTACAGTGAATGTGTGCAAAACTGTCCTCACGAGGAGGTGGTTGAGAACGCAGTTGTCACAGAAGAATGTGGACCAGACAGCGAAAGCTCAATCACTAAATTCACTATGTTTTCTGGGAGTGAGTAGAATCAAGTGGGCTTAGTTTTTGTTTTTTATTATTTTACATCATGCAGAATGAGGGCTTTTGTACAAAGAAAATTCATTTGACAGAAAAAATAAAGGTGCATTTTTGCAGACGTGCTATACCAGGAAGATTGGTGCCAGGGTAAGAGGAGTCAGGATTCTCGGCCAGACCTTTTGTCCCAGAGTCAAAGTCAGGAAAGTCCAAGTAAATTACATATTTTCTATCCCAAAATTATACCAACTTTCAGAACTGAGGCTCCCCGTAATTTAACTCCTGTTGTTTATTCTTCTACATTCTCCATGTTGAATGATTTCATCTACCAAACAAATAAATTATATGTTTAGTAATAAATTCAAGTTTTCAAATTTTAAACTAAAGTATATATAGCAAATTTTCGGTGCTTCTCATCAGCTTGAGTTGCTCGAATCCTTCCTGGGCCAATGAAACTTATATGTGTTAACATGTTTAGTCTTATCACGGAAAAGAAGAAATCATTTCCTCTTGGAAAATTGCCAAACTCCTAAAATCCCAACCAAAGAGTGGCTAATATCAGTTCTCACTTTGAATGTTAAGGAATGGTGCAAGGTGCGTGGACAGTGAGTAACACATTCAAGTTCATGTAGCTAGGAGATGGTATGCAGCCCAAAAGAAGAGAGGTGAAGAGGATAGACTACTCTCATTACGAATAAGTAGAATCCGAATCTAAGAAAAGAATTCAAAAGTGTGTTTAAAACTTTGCAGAGCCATCTTGCTTATCCAAAAATACATCAAGTAAGCTAAGAGGTAGGAAAACTTCAGTGCAATGTTTGTGGGGCATATTCATAATCACATAACTCACTGTTCCCTATGCAATATCTCATGTGACAAAATTTCCCTCCTGTGAAAACTTGGCTTTTTTTTTAAGACTTGACTTTTTTTTTAGAACAGTTTTAGGTTCACAACAAAATTGAGAGGAAGGTACAGAGATTTCCCCTATAGCCCCCGTCCCCACACACATACATAGCCTCCCCCATTATCAACATCCCCCACAGAATGGTACGTTTGTTACCAAGGATGAACATATACTGACAGATCATAATCACCCAAAGTCCTTAGTTTACCTTAGGGTTCACCCTTGGTGATGTACATTCTATGGATTTGGGCAAATGTATAATAATATGTATCCATCATTATGGTCTCATACAGAGTATTTTCACTGCTCTAAAAATCCTCTCTTCTCTGCCTATTCATGCCTCTCCTCCCTCCAGTTCCTGGAAACCACTGAACTTTTCACGGTCTCCATAGTTTTGCCTTTTCCAGAATGTCATATGGCTGGAATCAGCTCGGCTTTCTTCACTTAGTAATGCGCATGTAAAGTTCTTCTACGTCTGTTCATGGCTTGACACCTTATTTCTTTTTAGTGTTGAATAATAGTCCATTGCCTGGATGGACCACAGTTTACTTACCAATTCATTTACTGAAGGACATCTTGGTTGCTTCTGAGTTTTGGCAATTATAAATACAGCTGCTATAAGCATCCACACGCAGGTTTTTGTGTGGATACAAGTTTTCACTTCTTTTGGGTAAATACCAAGATACATGATTTCTGGATCGAATATTAAGAGTATGTTTAGTTCTGTAAGAATCCACCAAACAGTCTTCCAAAGCGACTGTGCCATTCTGCATTCCCGCCAGAATGGATGAGAGTTCCTGCTGCTCGACATCCTCACCAGCATTTGGTGTTGTCAGTGTTCTGGAATTTGACCTTTCTAATAGGTATGTAGTAATATCTCATTGCTGTTTTAATCTGCGTTTCCCTGATGGCATGTGATCTGGAGCATTTTTTCATATGTTTACTTGCCGTCTGCCTATCTTCTTTGACAAGGTGTCTGTTAAGGTCTTTGGCCCATTTTTTAATTGAGTTGTTTGTTTTCTTATTATTGAATTTTAAGAATTCCTTGTATATTTTGGATAACAGTCCTTTATCAGATGTGTCTTTTGTAAATACTTTCTCCCGGTCTGTGGCTTGTCTTCTCCTTCTTGCCATTGTCTTTCACTGGGCACAAGTTTTTAATTTCAGTGAAGTCCAGTTTATCAATTGTTTCTTTCATGGATCAAGTCTTTGGTTTTGCATCTAAAAAGGCATCACCATACCCAAGATCATCCAGGTTTTCGCCTATGTTATCTTCTTGGAATTTTATAGTTTTGCATTTTACAGTTAGGTCTATGATTCATTTTAAGGTAATTTTTGTGAAAAACATAAAATCTGTGTCTAGATTCATTTTTTTGCATATGAATGTCCAGTTGTTCCAGCACTACTCGTTGAAGAAACTATGGTTGCCTCATTGTATTGCGTTTGCTCCTTTGTCAAAGATCCGTTGACTATATTGTGTTGGTCTATTTCGGGGCTCTATTCTGTTCCATTGATCTGTCTATTCTTTTGCCAGAACCACACTCTCTTGATTACTGTGGCTTTACAGTAAGTCTTAAAGTCTGGTAGCATCAGTCCTCCCACTGTGTTCTCCTTCAGTATTGTGTTGGCTATTCTGGGTCTTTTGCCTCTCCATACAAAGTATAGAATCAGATTGTTGAAATGCGTTTCTTTTTTCATTTGAGTAATTCAAGTCAGTCAAGCTTTTCACTTTGGTTGCCTGGAAAATCAATGTAAAGTATATCTGCTCAGTCACCGGAATTCTGTTCTTTCTTATGGTTGGAAAATTTTATGTTCTCTTCTAAGTCTTGTTTGTCCCCTTTTATTTAATTTTATGAATCAAAGCACTTTAATGAGATAAACATAATCATGAACCACACAGTCAACCCAACTTTCATAAGCCCCGTCACTCACAGTGATGGAGACCTCCTGGACAATAAACTTGAAAGCTAAGGATATGATTCCCATTCTCTCCTTCAACAAACTTGTTTCCTTATTAATTGTTCTGGCTTAGGAAAGGAGTCACTATTCTTCACAAGACAAAAGGGAAAGCAGACTGCTGGGTGATCAGCCTTTTCAAGTGGGCTGTTGGCTTCCAGGCTCATACTGACAAAGTCCTCAATAACCCTGACTTTCTTTGCTTGAGCACAGTTGTTGCATTGAAGAGATTCCTCACATTCTGCTCTTTAAGACTGCCTTTTTCTTGGTGTGGTCTTGAACCTGAGTTGATCCTTCATTGATAACTTGGGAATATGATCCAAAACCACACAGCAAGACATGCAGAACAGACAACTGCTTGAAAAGCTTGTTTTGATATGTTCTCTTTCCTACAGGACAGAGCAAATTCTGTGCAAATATCGAACACTGGTGAACTATTAATATAAAAAAAAGATTGATTTACTTATTTTCTCAATTAATATCTGAGTTCCTCTACTCAATGTAAACTTTCTTGTATGTTTCTTCTTTATTCCTAAGGAGATAAAATAGCTACTAATAATAGCTAACATTTTGAGAACTTACTGTGCACCACACACTGTACTAAGTACTCTGTATTTATTTCACTTAGTCTTCTTAACAATCCTATGAAGTGTTGGTGTCATTTTTATCTCCTTTTCAGATGAAGAAACTGATGCACAAGAATGTTATTTTGTTTTCTAGATCATAACCAAGTAATTGGAAAGCAAGAATTTGAATCTAGGTAGAATCTGAACTCTGTGTTCTTAACCACTTATTAAATGGCCTTTAGTCTCAAACTATTCTTAATGGCTTGAATGTACTTCAAGTAGTCCCCAAAGAATCAGGACTATTATCTAAATTCACTTGTGCCTAAGTTATACACGTGATCAACATTGATTGACATTTTGCATGTCATTTCAACTTCTCTGAAAACCCTTCCTTGGAAAGCTCATGTTCACCCTTCAAGGCTGCCCCAAGTCCCCTTCTCAGTGAAGCCTACTCTCCTCCTCCAGACCTCTCCTCTTGCCCTGTCTTCTGTACTTTCTTGGTAACTTGTTCACGCCTTGTGATAGAACTTAACCCCATTATTACAAGACTCTCTTTAAAGCAGCCAGATTATTCTGTTTCTTTGGTACCTGGTAGGTGCCAAATATATTTTTCTGAGAAAAACACATTGAAATTCTTCAAGTCAAAAAAACTCATCATTCTGGGAAGAAATTCTAAGAGAGGAATAGATACAGAATATGCTTTCTGGAACAAGAGGAAGAATAAATGCATATAATTTATGTATAACTAGCACAAGTTAAACTCAAGGGATGCAAGAATACTGTTGAAGCCATACCTACTTCCCAACCTACAGCAAGAGACTTCTGAAGAAAATATCCCACAAAAGAACAGAATTCTCCAGAATACCTTTCCACACTTGACGAGAATTGAGGATCTTCACAGTGCATTGCCCGTCATCAAGGTAAGGCCCCAGGCTTGGAGGACTTCCTACATCGCATGAAACGCCAACACTAACATCTGCTGGAAATGCACACTGTCCACAGTTCCTGCAGCCGGCTAAAAAGCAAAGAAAAGTGCACAGAGACAAGATGATAAGAAATGACCCTAAAACTACCTCAGAACCCAAATGAAGAACGAATATATCAAAAAATGTGACTTTGAACAATCTTGGGCATTTCTTTTATTGAGAACATAATCTTGGCAAACGAATCCTTTAAGCTAAACATGGCCATAGATTTATGACTCTGAATTACTAATCCTTGTATGAGCAACCTTTAGCGTGGTCCCCTAAATATATCTGATATGTTTTTAAAAAGCAAAATAAGATCGATATCTCGGCATATGAGGGATTCAATTAATTTCCACCTCACGTTTCATAAACATCATGGTTCGTGCCCTCTGCATGCGGAGGAGGCCGAGTCATCTCGAGGCCGCATTTCCACGGGTGTGGAGAACACACTCTAACGAGCAGTTTGTGCTGGGGTTTCTCCTCCTCCCCCTGCCCTCCTGCGTCTGCTCAGCTCCCTCACTGGTAAGACTAATGAGGTGTTTTGGGAATAGTCAGCCTGAAGAATATACTTGCCTCCATTTGTTTATTTATAAATTTTAAATACAGTCAGATGTAAAATATTTCTTTTTGCACTAGTTTTCCTATTTATTGAAACTTTTTGGTAAGAGACAAAACTCTGTGACTCAAAGAAACTTTGTCTTATTTTTCAAAAAAATCTCTCCAAAACCTGTATGTTTAAAATTGTTCCTTGTAAAAATTTAACTCCTAGCTTCCTAGCATGAGACTTGCATGTTCTAAACTTACCGCATGAGTTTTCTTTTCGGGAAAATAAGGTATTTATTTTGTCTCTTTTTGATTTTTATCTCTTTATTGTAAAATATAACAAGTATACAGAAAAAATATATAAAACACAAATGTACATCTTACTGAACACTCACGTCACCATCACTCAGGCGAAGAAATCAACATTGCCAACAGGCCTACAGACCCTGGATGCCCCCTCAGTTACGCTGCACACGCTGGCTTCCCGTTCTGTTTCCATCTCTATGTACACACCCCTAAATACAACAGTGTTGCTGGGATTTTAATTGTATATAAATAGGGCCATCGAGCACGTATTTGTCTGTGTTTGGCTTCGTTCTGTCAGCGTCCTCTGAGTTCCGTCCATGTTGTTGCGTGTAGCTGTGGTTTATTTTCACTGCTCAGTATTATTCCATTTTGTGAATATGTCAATCACCGTTTGTTCATCCAATCAATCATTTACAGTTTGGGGCTGTTTCTCATTCTAGTGCTTCTGTAAGCACTCCTGCGCATGCACGGTGGTACACATCATCACGTGCTCCAGGCATCACCATGCCAGCAGCATCAAGGTGCTCTCCAGAAGGGAGAGGTGATGGCCCAGCAAGGCGAGGACAGCAAGGCCATCCCCATCCTGAGGGCGGCCCTGAAGCTGGAAGCTTCCGACAACATGTCCACACAGGGCTCTGCAAGCTGGTGAAGAAGCTCATGACCCGGGGAAGTTTGGAGACTGCCCTGGACGGGAAAACACCCGGCGACCCCAGCCCGCTATCTGCCAAGCGTCCTGGCAAGGATGGGGGTCCATCCCATGGAAGTGGCTGTTTGGAGCCACTGCTGTTGCCTTAGGGTACGTGACTGTCTCTGAGGTCATCACGGCCAGGAACTGATCACCCAGGCAGCCGCCACCCCCTTGCACACAGCATTCCCTATCTCCCCCAGGCTCCCTTTCCACTGCCCTGTCTCGCCCAACCCCCCCTCTCCATGTAGGGGTAGGGGCGGGGTGGGGTTTGGGGGTGGCATGGCCCAGCAGCAGGAGAGACTAAGGCTCCATAGGGGGAAAGTGAAGCAGGGCCCAAGTCCCAATCCAGCCAGAGGGAGGAGGCCCTCGTTCCTCCAGACCCAATTCCCACTCCCTCTTAGGTCTCAAAGGGACTGGCCTCAGTTTCCCTTCCCCATCAGGCCTAGAGGCAGTCCTTCTGGTGCCCCTATCCAAGCTCCAGGCCCTCCTGCCCTGCCTGCCACCCCTGTCCAGGTTCCCCCAGCCCCAGTCATAAAGAAAGCCTCCCTCGCTGCACAAAGATTGCAGACCCACAACAGCAAGAAGCAAGCCCTCTTAAATAGGCCACCTGGGCTTGGACCTCCCTGTTGGCCTGGCTGAAACTTTCCCAGAACCGTGCTGCCGTCTGAGCCTCTTCCCACCCCATTCTCCTTCTTTCCCCTTTCCTTCTCAGCTGTCAGATCTGGAGGGCAGCCGATGGTTGATGGTTCTTCCACTGTCTCTGGCTCCCTCTTCGATAGGTCTCTTGCATTTAATCTGTCTTGGCATGTGCTTCCTAGAAGGCCCTAAGTACTTATCATCCTAATTCTGACCATCTCGATGTCTCACAGCCAATAGCTGGTTTTCCTGTTTCTAGTTTTGCCTTCATAAATCCTCTGCAGGTGGCAACCAGAATGTTCCATCCATCCATAGCTGCACTCTGAAAGTATAAATGCTTTCCTGATGTCTCTGTGTGTCCCTGTGATCCCATTCCAGCCTCACTCTCCAGCTTTCCCCTTTACCCCTCTCTGCCTCGTGTTTTATGATAATGACATCCAATTGGTTGAAGACTTCCACTCATGCCATGTGTCATTTCCTCTGTGCCTTACAAGGTGGACTTTTCTTCTTGGGATGCTCTTCCCTCCTCTTTGCTTAGATGCAACTGCTCACCTGGCTGGCACCTCTCCTGAAGAACATCCCAGATCACCCCAAGCTAGATTTAGTGCCTGACCCCACCAGTCACCCTACCCCCTCAATGCTTCTAGGTCTCAGAGGTCTCCACCTCTGTACCCTTCTCCCAATCAGAGCTGACCTCTGTCCAGGCAGCAGCAGGGCCTCGCTCGTGTTGTCTCCGCGTGCTCACTGCTTGCACGCTCTCAGCCAGAGGCATTCGGTGAAGATTGTTGTTAAATGGAAAGCAATAGACTCTAGCAATTTGTTGGTTTATTATCTTTAGGAACTCTTAAAATACAAAATAATTGGTGAGTTTGTTCAAGTGTTTTGCAGTTATTAGAGGATGCGGTATTTGTCCTTCAGAGATTGACGCCGTAAGGCCTGGGGTTTTCGTCATTCTGCTGTTCTCGGAACCTCCACCAGAGGGTGGGGAAGAGAAGGAGACAAGGTTAGGTCAGAGCCAACCCATCTTTTCTTGAAAACAATGCTGCAGGAAACTAAAGAAAATGTTAGTACTAATGACTCAGTTGTGGTTTGCATTTTGTGGTGATCTGGTTCATTCTTTCACCCTTATCTATTCATAGTTGAAATAAGACTAGTAACTTACGGAGTTTTGGAAAAAGGCAATGAGGTAAGCATTTTAGTAATCTCTCATATTTATTTTAAAATTTGGTAACCATTTACCCATGCATGTAGTGAGTATGCACTTGATATTAGCAAATCAGAGAATTTAAGAAGCTATCCAACTATGCCAACACATCAATCAAGTTAAAGAAACAGCATCATCAGATTTTGTGGGACCAAAACACAGGTGATTATCACATTTTTGACTTATCAGACTTAAGGTTGGGGTATGGTGCCATTATAGAAGGCAAATAGCAATCTTCTCCTTTATCCCTGTGAGTGTGGCGATGCCTTTAGTCAGTACGTGACACTGACCACCAGAGGGAAGACTGTCAAGTTGGGGGAGTTTGCCTCCGGTAGACTTGTCTTCTGGGCTCCTTCTCCTCCATTTCTCCTTAGGGACGAGCAACTTTTCTCTCCTTCCTCATGACAGTCTGAGCAGTCCTTCATCACGCCAGTCAGCACTTTGCATTGTGGCTATCGGCTGACACGTACATCTTGCCAATTCTTCTTGGGCTTCTTCGAGCACAGAGCCTGGTTGGAGTCATCATAGTTCCTCCATGTCTACCACATTGCATGGCACAGATTAGCATGCTCTAAATTCTTACAGAGGAAAGAACAGGAGAAAAAATGACGAAGAAAGGGTGGAGAGAGGGATGGAGAAAGAGAGGGAAGAAAGAAAGTAAAGCAATACGAATTTGTCATTTTTCCACAAAACCTCTTAAAGTATTTAAATTTCCATAACTATAGAATGAAAAATTTTCTCTCTAATTCAGGAGTTGTTAATTAGCAGTGAACAGATGGGAAAATTGTCTGTAGGGGAATGAAGTGGCTTCCCAGACCCTTTTAAGTCATGTCAGATGAAATAATCATTCAATATACCTTTTCATAAGGAGAGTTCTACTGGGAGCTGAGAGAGCCAAAAATAGTGATTGGAGCTCAGAGCCTTATGAAATAATATAAAGGGAACAGCAGGGAAGAAAAGGAAATCAACTCATTAAAACAAGATAAATATATTAAAAAGCCTTCAGGCTGTAGGTATATGTTCTGTACAAATCAATTTCCACTGCAATTCTTGTAATTTGTTCACAGGTAAATGTCTTATGTTCCTCCTATGTTCTGCTGTTGATGCTAATTAACACAGGTTTGAGGTGCCTGGGAAAAGAAACAAATACAGTTCATAAATGAAAACAGTTCACAGATGATAGGGAAAGACATTTGCATTGCAAGGCAGCAGACTCTCAATTTCAGATGTGGAAATATTTTAAAGGTGGTAGAAAGATTGTGGAGGAATGTTGTCTCTTTCACCATAGACTCCTTAATAAGAGCATCTTCATAAGGTATGCCACCCATGTCAGAAGATTCCTTCCTACGTTCTCCTCTCCATACGTAACGTTAGGTAATCACGTTTTTGTATTCAAGAAGGGAGAGAAGTTTTAATTAAACACATTCTAAATTACTGTATTTAGTGGTACAGTAAGGGAGTTCAAAGTGTGTTGTGGGCTGGGAAATACCAGCTCATTTCTCCACACTATTTTTCAAAAAATGGAAGACATTAAAATTCTATCAATCTTTCTAGATATTCAGTGGTTGCATTGTTTTCACAATCTGAAAAGCAGAGTTGGATAGAATGTTCCTGATCTGCATTTTTAATAGAGGCTAAGAGATAAATTTAATTAAAATTCAAGTAAACGAACATTCAACCAGTGCCTACCAAATACAAAACTTGGTGCTAGGTACTGAGTGCCACACAGAGATACTTATCTCTGTGTCGTCCTGGTAAGAAATACCTTTCTTTGGGGAAACTCAGATTTGTAAGCAATGAACCTGTAACATTAGGAAGAATAAAATAATAAGTACTGGAGTAGAAGTAAAGCAAAAATGCCCGAGAAAACTGAGTAAGAAATAGTTACTGTCGCCGTCACCGTGTCAGGAGGGACGAGAAGAAAGCTTCTGGATGCAGGGGCATTTCATTTAGCAGACAGGGTGAGTCAGCATTCGACAGGAAGGACGGCTGGGCCCCAGGTAAGGTCACGCTGCCTCCACCTCAGTCAGGCCTCTGCTCCAACGTCACCTCCCTGGTTAACATCGTTGCCCTGCTAGCGCATCTTGCTAAGGTTTGCTGCACACACTTAGTTGTCTCTTTCCAAAAAATTGCAATAAATATATATGAACCAATTTTGACGACTTAGGGCATCTTTTGGAGGGCAGGGGAAGTGAGGAGATAACCACCCAAATAGATAAATCGGTTGATGGTTGATTTAAAATAGAAATTTGTGCTGTAAATAAAATGCAAATAGCAGATGATATCACACAGAAACTAGTTACAATTTTAGAGAACGAAGACTAAAGATTATACAAAGAGGGGTTTTATTAATGTCCTTTTACTATTCTTCTTTAAAAATATATATATTTCACTGATTTGGCAAGACATTTTACATAATTTTCAACCGACAGTGACAGGTAAAGTGCAAATTTTATAAGACATTTTAATATTCTGAATTTGGCAAACTGACTCACTCAAATGAGTGAATGGTCTAAGAAACAACGTACATGAATTCAAAATAAAAAATAAAGGGCAAGGTTATGAAGTAATTTAAAGTAATAAATGCTTGCTAAAACAATTAGAAATTTTGAAAATCTAGAAAATTTTAAAAGTCTCCTATAATCCTACCACTAAAATTACTTTCCCACGTAATGAAATCATTTTTGAAAAAATGCTTTTTAAGTACATAACACTCTATACTACTTAGTCATTTCTAACTATTAAAACAAAGACTGTTCTTGGTTTTTGCTATTATGCTATGAACATATTTATTCTTAAATATTTTTTCAATATTCAGATTACTTTTTAAGGATAAGCTGAGAATGAATAGGGTAGTCATATGATTGTGCTCAAGAAGAGAAAGTATTTTTCATTTAAGCCTATTCTAAATTATTTTGTGGTACAGTTACAGGGCCTGGGACAGGTGTGGGTGGTGGAAAACAGCACAGCAGCGTGTAGTCAGTGCTCTGTACATCTCGTGGGAGTCATTAAACTGTGAGGTTCTTGCCATTGAACCTGTACCTCAGAGCCTCGTATGTTGCCTGGCATATGGCCAGATTGTTGTTTTTTTAAAGATGGGCCCTGAGCTAACATCTGTTGCCAATCTTCTTTTTTTTCTTCTTCTCCCCAAAGCCCCCCATACATAGTTGTATATTCTAGCTGTAGGTCCTTCCAGTTTTGCTGTGTGGGACGCCACCTCGGCATGGCCTGATGAGCGGTGCCATGTCTGCACCCAGGACCTGAACCTGAGAAACCCTAGGCCACCAAAGTGGAGTGTGCAAATTTAACGATTCAGCCCCATGACTAGATTCTTAATTTGTGTTTATGGAACTAAGTCAGTGCTAATTTAAGCTTCTACAATAAATCTATGATAAAATGTGATATGGAAGTGTATTAGTGCTGCTCAAATATAATTAGAAATATTATCTTGATAAATATAATAAAAATATTTTAAATAAATTGTTTAATGGCACAATTTTCACGATGATTGACACAGCCATTCTATTACTCAATCTTGAGCACAATTTAAATAAAGGGAGAATTCAATTAGTTAAACTTAGATATGTCTAAACGGTCACTTTCAAGTTGACAAGAGTTGGGTGAGGTCTGTGATCATATCATGCCAGGACATGAAAGAACAATTTTCGGAGTGAGTCAAAACGTACTTGATTGTCTGTTTGAAACGTTCACTATATACGCAGCAATGAGCAGGTCTATTGTGGGGATAAATTACAGCAAGGTAAAGTTTCACCGCTGCACAGGAAAGACAGAACTGCAGATAACACGAGAAGATAGAGATGGAGCGCACATGGCTGCTTTGAAAGGGATGTAACCTAAGAACTAGGAGGAAAAGTTAAAGTGGAGTAATTTGCAGAATGGATAATAATTAAACAGCAATTACAGTTACCACGTATCAGTGGCTTGCTGCACGCCAGGCATGTTCTAAGCACTTTATACACATTAACTCAGTTGTTGTCTCCATAGCAACTAAATCAGAACGTGTAGGGGTCGGGACCAAGCATCAGTACTTTTGAAAGATCCCCCGGGGAAGTCCAATCTTCAGTAAAGTCTGGGAACCACTCAATGCCCTGCAAGGTAAATATTCTTGTTACTGTTTCTATCTTGTTAAGGTGGAAACTGAGTCACAAAGAGGTCGTGTGACTTGCCAAGGTCAAAGAGCTGAACGGTCGAGACATGAATCCAGGTGATGTGATTCCAGAGCCCCCGGTCTTCTCCACGCCAGCGCCTCCCCAGTGCATCGAGGCCATTTCTACTGATGGCTTTGATTTTTATGAGTTTAAGGAAATTTTCTGTGCACATCTTAGATAATCATTTTAGGAGGTTATAACCTATTCCTTTGTCATTAGTTTCCTACCAGCGTCTGTGATATTGGTCTCCCTGGGCAGTACCCGTCTTTACCATGCACAAGGTCATCAAAACCAGCCCTTCTCTCTGCCCCAATTCCTACCCCCACCAGATGTCATCACATATATTTATCTTTAGAGCCCACCCAGGGCCACACCTGGGAATTGGTGGCACTTGTGAAAGGAAGTGGCCCAGTGGTACAGCATAGCTGGGCAAACGATGAGTTCTTCCGGTTACTGAGGCCCAGTTGGTGCCTAGATTTCAACTGTTGATTTGCTAGATGTCAATTACTAAGGCTTCTAGCTCCTTGTATGTCTTTCTATTTTTGCCCTAAACCAAAGTTGTTTTATACTATGGGACGTTGGGGTCCAGGTGCTCTGTTTAGCTTCGCTGCACTCGCTGTCTGACAAGAGAGGTCATAATCTCCTGCAGACGGGTGCACTGCCTGCCATCCTAAATGGGCTTCGGAGATCTGCTTGGCTAAATTTGTGGTTCTTTGGCCCTTCACTGTTCTAAATTTAAGTTCAAGTATATACTTTTTCTGCAAACAGCTCACTTATTTCGAGACCTTCAGAGCCACTATGACTGCTGGTTTCTAAGTCCATTATGAACTGGGCGTTCTCCCGTGAATGGATCCTGTCTCCGTGGGAAGTCTGGGTCATAGCTATCCTGGTCCCAGCCATGGCCTTTCAGCCATGACTCAGAGGTATAACTCAAGATTTAATTCCCCATAAGACCTGTATATCTAGTGCTGGAACAGATTTAATAAGCTCGGCACCCGGGCCTGAGCGATCACACACACGTGGGACCCTCGTATGGAGAATGTGTTTTCCTCTGAGGCTGCTTTTTATTTCCTAGGAGATGGATTCACGACCCTGGCACAGGACGCCGTTGCAATAGTTAAAACTCCCCTCCAGTGAAGCTGTGCCCTTTGCAGCGGAAGCACACAAGCCCACCGAAGCTGCTGTTTAACTCGGCCGATGACCTCGTCTACCTTCAAGGTCAGGGATTCTATTCCTGGGGCCCCACCGAGAGGCAGATGTGACTGAGAGTGGCAGTTAGAATTTACATAACAACCTGGTGGCTCCAACCACCTGAACAACCCACCCTTTAGGCTAATTCTTTATCTGTTAAAAAAGGAATTCTATGTTTTGTCATTATGAAACCCAATTAGGGAGAAAGAAACTGGCCACTCTTGCTTCAGTAAATTGTTTCTGAAAGACCTAAACAGATTTTATCTGTGTTCTAACCTGCCACTGCTATTTTTTTCCTAAAATGGTAAATTCAAGGGCAGGCTATATATTTTTCCCCCAGTTTCCAATATTTAATTAGCAAAAGGAAAATATTACACGAACAAAGAAAAAGCTCAAGCAACAGAAGAAGGGCAGGGACCTGAGGGGCCGATTCCTCAGGAGACAAAAAGGGGTAGGCCCTGCCCCCTTGGTGGCTGCAGCCCCGGATGTGGGCGGTAGGACAGGCCAGCCGAGGATGACTGAGGATGACAGGTGTCTGGGCAAGTGCAGACAACTCTGAGAAGTGGGGCAGCCGGGCTCGGAGGAAGGAACATCCTAGGGCCCCAGCCCAGGTCAGCCCCAGCACACACCTGGACTTTGCTGGTCTGGGGTTCAGAGCAGACGAGACCCTCCAAGCCTCACACAGACACAGTCCAAGGGTTGTGGCAGATTTACCACCCAGCCCACGTGCTGCTGCTGCCAATACGGGAGCATGTTGCAGGGCTGGCTGGGGCCAATACGGGAGGAATGATGTGCTGGAGGATGCCAGGGCCCACAGTGGACAGGGCCACATGACAGTCATTTCAATGAGGCCCAGTGTTGTTCTGACAGAGCAAGAGAACTCACAACAAACCCCTTGACATTTAAGTCTCTAACTTGCACATTTTGGGACCTCTTCATCATGTTAATACAGCAGACTTTGAACACAAAGTGGATACGTTCTAGGCTTTCAAAAGTTTCCAAGTTCTTGAACAATATTATAACAATATTTTCTCCAGAACACAGAGTATCTCAAATGAAGTGATTGCCTCCGACGCATTGGAGAGTGGAGTAAGACAGGTAGAAAAATCACAGAACCCTGTTGCTGAGTCTCTGAGGTTCACTTACGTGTGAAGTGACCATTTCCTGCAGGAAAGAAGCTACTGTTCAAAAGAGTGCCTCAGAAAAATTGCTTCACGTCGCTGACCTTCAGGGTCATCCCAAAGTGTAAACTCCGTGAGTCTGTAAAGGCGTAGTAGCTCTGACAAATGATTTTCTTCCCCAAATGAGAAAAGGAAACTGACTTCTAAGATGGGGTCCCATCCTGTGAGCTGAGGACCCCTAGTGGTCCCTGTGGGAATACCTCCTTCTGAACAACAAGCGTTGTCTGGAGAATGAGTCTCTCAAAAACCATTTTTCAGATGCACGTATATGCTGTTGCGACTAATAAAACACAGTTCCACTAAAAGTACTGAAACTGTTACAATGGCTTTTTGTTATTGTACTTCTTTTTCAATTAAAAGACACCCAAAATGCTGTCACTAACTGGAGAGAGCCGGAGGTTTTAACGTTACTCACAAGGGCCGTGAGTCCCTGCTTTACACGACCGTCTCCACGGCAGCTACGCTCTTTTCGATAAGCGGCACCTCAAATAGTTGGCTCCACTGAGAATAACAGAAATGCTCTCTGGAACTCAACCAGTAAGAGAATTGTACTAAATACAAATAACACACTTATCCGTATTGCAGTAAGTTGTAGGGAAAAAAGCATGACCCACAAAGGAGAATTTGCATCCTTTGACCAAACACCAAGTGGCAGGGTCACATAAAGTAACAGTGAATGACTGGAAGAGCAAATATCTTCCTAGTGGGACCTTGGCTTTCACTGGTCATCTGTGGAAATTGCAACATGCAAAGCCATACGGGACACCAGGCTTCACTGGAACCTAAATTTTAATTCACTGTTTAAAAACTTCACACACACACACTCAAGAGTGAGTTATGTCATGGCCTGGCTCAGCTTTGTGTGTGCATAAATTCTTCTATCCCTCTGAATAAAGGGTCATCATTACTTCATTATTGAAATATTCTCTTAGCTTGCCTGATTTCCAGGGCTAGCTTCCCAGGGCAGTCAGGCAAATAGAATTTCTTTACTAGAAAGACAGGGATCTAGAATTGATAAGAGAATTTTTTTTTTCCTTTTAGTTTTCCTTCCTTATACCTAAAATCATATCAAGTAGCACTTACCATGTCAGGGGAGGGGAGGGCAAGATTTTTCAGAAAACACTGGGCGTAGGATGGCAATACATCACAACTCAGATTCTCTCTCTCGATATCAAAGGAGAGTTCGTGAGAAAGACAGTGAATGCCTTACTTGCAATCAGGTAAAACCGGACAATGAATTTTCCTATCCATGTGTTCATAAAGACAGACACGCACGGATACTTGAAACGCGCAAAAATAATTTACTCTTCAATCTCAGATACACAAATATACTTAAGAAAGAGAAGTTTTATTAGGGCAATTTCACTTTATTTTTCCATACAGCAAAGTCAACTACTGCAGTAATAATAAAATAAGCATAAAATAAATTGCAGCCCAAGACAAATACATAATTTTAGGCAACTACAAGCAGAAAGTAAGTTGTGATTACATAATAGTAAAACCAAGCACGTCTGTCCTTTCAGCAGGTGAAAGCTGTGGGGTTGCTGATAAGTGCAACACTGTAACCAGCTGGGGGGAAGGCCGGCTACACTAATTCATTCAACAAGTGCCTATTACATATTTGCTGTTTTGAGTGCTTCTGAGTTGAAAATTAAAACCGTGAAATTTGAACTGTGTTTTATTTTTTCACCTGCTGAAAGAACAGGATCCTACAGCAATTTAAAAAACAATCACATAACAACTATAGCTACGGTGTGCTGTTTGGTTTGCCTGTTCATGGTTTAAATTTTGTGAAAGTCAATACTTGATTTGAAGATTTGTGTGTGTGTGAACAACAGACCACTGAAATTGGCAGAAACTGATCTGAATAGTACATGTCCTTAGTATAGTTCTTTCTCTCTTTTTTTGTTGTTGTTGAAGTTTTAAACATGCAGTAGTTTTGAAAAAATGTAAGGAATATTTGATCCATGATTTCACCTTAATGGTTGAAGTACCTGCTATTTTTGGTAATGATCTTCAGGCAGATTTGGCCCAGTGGAGTTTTTGTCAGTCATGAAATCTTGGAAGGATGGCATATCTTTCCAGCTGAAAAAATCCTGGCAAACTACAAGCTGTCCACAAAAAGCAAAGCAACATGTTTGAAGGGGTTTGGAGTGCTAACTCTGTGCCACTTTTGTAAGCAATTTTGCTCAGTCTGTCATTTTATTAGCCTTAACAAAACTCCTTGTAATTATAGACGTTTTTATTCAAAATAAGATCTTACTATTATACAGGTTTCTCTCTTTTGACTATATACAGAAGTGCAAAAAGTCAACCTTCTCTCTCGACGTTCCAACATGGTAAATTGCAGCATAATCAACCCTCAAGAGTTTGCACACACGCTAGAATTCTCATTACGTAAACCTCGAGTATTTGGATTATCAACAAAAAGTCCCTTGTTCTATTTATTGATTATGCAGCTTATTTATAACAAGGCCTGATATTCAGGGATTTCAAAAATATTAAACAATACTTTAACATTTGAAATGGATACAGTAGAAAATAAATTTTATTCTAATATCTAGGATCTAGATCTTCTTATAATAACTAATTACAAACAAAATAAATCATCAAAATATTACTCAATTGTCTGCCAGGATTGTTGCCATAGCAACAACTTAACTTCTTACTTAGCAATGATTATATATTTATAAGATATCCATATAAAAGATCTTTGTTCTTTTAATGAAAACTAGACAAGAACTAACAATGACTGACATTCTTACACTTTAATATTAAATCAGTAAAATATAAATCATTTAGTTAACAATAATACGAATATTCATATGACACTACATGTAATTCAAAACTGAGTATGTTATGAAGGAAAGACTACTTTAATTTTTTTTGTATTTTGAAAAATTCATCGGTAAAATCTAATAAAACAAGAGTCTATAAACTGAAATGGTATTCAATTGTTAATAGAAAATGAAATCTAATAAATGTAGGAAATGAAAAACTACATTTTAACAAGAAAAATAAGTAATATTCTACAATGTAACTAACTACAATAACATGTGAAGTCACCATTACTCTCCTAAACACGATTGAAATTACATTGGTATGGGTTCCAACCCGTAATGTAATAATCTAAGGCTTTAATAGATGTACAGTACAATCGGTGAGATCAACACATCAGTCTTATATTAGAAAGCGTCTCTCTCAAGCATAAAAACTTGCGGTAAACTTGGGAGTATGGGAGGTTCTATAACTGAACCCTCGCTTCTCCCATTCCACACGGTAACTACCAGTGACCTGGCCCCGGCTTCAGCAGTGTTCACAACTGCCGAGCAGAGCGAAATTACCCTTCACTAGCTGCAACATCCAAACCACAGAAAGGGAATTCCTTTGGATGAATCCATTCTTAAAAACTGAATGCACATCTATTTTTTTTTTAATTTTGTAAAAGGCTTTCTAAGGCTATAAGCAGTTAATCTGAACGAAACAAAACAAAACAAATCACATATAAAATTCACCCATGTACTTAACCCACCCAATCACTAGGTTAATTAAACATTTTCCATTTTCATATTTTGGTTTATCATGCATCTGATGACAGTGCTGCTTTCTTCTTTGTTTAGAGTCACTATTTTAAATGTGACTGTGATGAAGCATTTAAGCAAATGTGAAACCATTTTTGCAAAGCATTTATAGTCTTTTGACTTTTGACAGAGCTATAAATAGAAGCAAAATAATTTCCTCAAACATTTTTTGTTATCGTGTCTCAGAAATGGCATATCCCTTTTGAATAACATGTTATACAGTATAGTATGCATAAATATTACACTACAATGCATTAAAATAATTTTATATATATATCTATCATATATATCTCCAGTATGTGTGAGTTTATCCGTATTAAGAGAGTCGGTGTTGTGCTATTGTTACTGTAAAGTTAAACTGGCCATTTCTGAGACAGCTTTGGTTTCAAAAAAAAAAGAATGGTGCCCTTTGACTGATTAGTAGTAGCGAATAAGCAACAAAATGTGGCTCTGAAAACAATAACACTGAAGAGATAATACTCTAATTTGATGTACAGTCTATGGCACTTCATGAGAATCCTTAACAACATGGTACTTAAAGCCATGATGTGCTCTAAAAGATACACAGTTGTGGTTTTGCTTGGCACATTCATCTCTGTCAGATCCCTCCCTCACCACATCTTAAAATCTATTACATTAAAAATATTACTCTTAAACAAAAATGACTGTGCATGCACGCTCTCATCTATAATGGCAATTTTAAATACAAGGTGCACCTTTGTTATTTGTAAACCTTGAAAGAAATAAACTTATTTTTAAAAAATTATATCTTGGTCTACAGACGTACCAATACATAATAGAATCGTGGTTACACCATAGTCTGTCTTTTCAAGATGGCATGAATATATAGGAAACTAATTAGGTATGCATATTTTAATGCATAACTCTGTGCTAGAAAAGAAAGACAATGTTGTTCTTGTAGACAGGAATATCACCTCAGCACAAATATCAATTAAATGTACAAAGTGTATAGGCAACAGTGTGCAGTGGGTTTCCATGTTGTCTTGTCTTCTGGTTAACATGCAATATGTGGATGTCTCGTGGCTGAGGGGCTCGTGTGTGTGTTGCTTGACGGTATATACAATATGGCTAATGACCTCGTCCTTTACTCTAACCAAGCACACTGTCCTTTCCTCTTTAGTATGATCTACAAGGGAAAAAGAGACAATCTTTGTTAAAACGGACAATATCTAAAAACAGTTTCTAATATATATTTAGTATGAAAATTGTATTTCTTGATTTAAAATGTGAACACATGTAGCTATCACATCTTCATATAAGATCCAACACTTCACAAGTACAAATGGATCTAAATTTGTTATCATCTCTATGAGAATAAAATGACATGCACAGCTTAACACAATTGTAGACTCTGCTTTAATATCACCCAACACTAAGAGGACAGTATAAAATCCACGTGCAGAGTCAAGGGGCACAACAGAGCAGACAGCGCTCTTCTTCAGCACTCTCGTCGTGGGCCAGAATTTAACTCTTTCTTCTCTTCTAAAGTTCAATGGGTTTCCAGAGCAATGATCTGGCCTACAAAATTAAAATCCACGCAACCATAAGTCCTATTAAACACGATTCACTGTATTTGGGTGCTCGATTAGGATGGTATGAATTTGGAAAAAAAAACAAAAACAGAATGACACTTTAAGTGACTGTTTGGAATAATTTAAAGGTTTTTTTTCCCCTAAAGCCAAGAAAAATAAAGACTGTTTCTTATGCTCCTGAGGAATTAAGGTTGAACAGACATTACAATGTACTTCTAAATTAATAGTTCTAGTTTTTACATAGAGTTTGTTCTCATCAGAGAATCGTTACATATTAAAAGAATGATTTAGAATAAATACAATCTTGAGATTGAAAGAAATCACCGTTTTGCTGCATCAAAAACCTGTTTAAATATTGCAACTCCTCCTGAAAATGAGCAAGCATTTGTTAAGTAAACAGAACATGAAGAACCTAAGCTTGAAGGCAGACAAATCCACTGGTTTGCTAATTGATGGACTTAGGGCCATTTGGTCTCATTTGTTTCAACCTGGATTGCTACTAAGAAATAGAACACAGTTACAGATATACATACCAAATACACCCAATTGACTATAAAAGCCTGAAACAGATTTTTTAAACATGTCAAAGGGGTACCCTTCTTCTAAATCTACATGCTACGGAGCAATGTGCTTATTCAAAACTGTGGCTCCTGTTCAGAGTATTGAACCTCACCACCAGGACTGCACTGAGGGCACTTAGAAAACAGACAAAAATCCGCATCAAGAATTTAATTTCTCACTGCAGTGTGTGCCTGGTAGCACTCTCAGATCGAGTCTGTCATTTCTTTCTCACATGGCTCTCAAACTTTGCGTGTCTCTTCTCCTGCAGGGCTCCACCTGTGTTCCAGCTCTTGCTGTGGATTATCGTCATGAGACCTCTGGCTGGTGGTCTGCCACCACCTCCTGACTCGACACACTGTCCCTTCTTCTCTGAGGCTCTTCCTCCTCTCTACAACAACCTCCATTGTCCAAATTCACTTATTTTCTGACCCTGTTGGGAAAATTACTCCATCTTTGCTCCAAGAGAAATTTGTTCAAAACTCTCTAATTTTAATATACTGTGCTGAAATTTACATCTTCATCTCATTGTCTATTCATCTTTATCTCACTGACATGGTAACTACCCCATAGTAGCACCAAAAAATCATTTGTAAATGTGTTCACGAACACATAAATGAAGGCAGGGAAGCAACAAAGAATGATCGCCTATCTTATTTGCTAGGTTCAGTTTTAAATATAAAATACATTAAAATATATAGATATTATATGTAAAGTATAAAAATAAGTGCCAAATATACTTCTGAGAACATATGCCAACTTGAATGCATGCATACTGAATCAGACATATCCTCTAAGGATGAAAAATGGCCACCTTTGCAAGTACTTAAGTCAACATGTCTGAGGGAAAACCACCAGACTTTCAAATTATTTTTGAGCAACGGCTACATTTTCAGAATTATATGGTCCTCCAAGGTGACTATTTTGAAGTATCTAAAGTTCATTTGGATATGTGGATGTGTGTGTATGCATATATGTGTGTGTACACATTTATTTCAAGTCAGAGCTTTGCATTCTCCTGTGTGTGGTGAAGCATGAGGTCAAGTGGGTGAGTACATGTTCTTATTCACAGTATAGCAAAAAAATTAAAAAATAAGTGATGATCTTTACCAGGGATCAGCAAACTACTGCCTGTGAGTCAGATCCAGCCTGCTGCCTATTTTTGTAAATAAAGTTTTATTGGACAAGGCCACACCCCTTCATTTACATATCGCCTCAGGCTGCTTTCGCTCTAGGAGGGCACAGATGAGTGGCTGCAACGAAACCATACGGCCCGCTCAGCCAAGAACATTTACTATCTGGTCTTTTAAGAAAAAGTTGTCCAATTCCTGATCAATGCCTTCTATGTAATTTTCAGTCATCTTTTTCCTTCATGCTTGTGTTTATTTCTAATGTGAAGAAAAAGCAATTTATTTTTCCCTAAGTATTATGTACATTTAAGTGATATTAATATATTTATTATAAATTTGTATAAAATTCCTCATAATCCATCGAAGATAAAAATGTGAGCTCTATAAATATTTTCACTGAAATTTTGCAAATTTTTTTTAAATGCATTACACAATTGTTATTTTTAAAAAACCACCATGAATAGACACTATATATTACATAAGGAACTTACTGTTTAGTGATGAAAATTCTACATCTGGGTAACATACTTGTGGCTAGTCAGATGTTCGGCAGATATTATGGGTATCTAGCAAATAAAAAATTATTTAATGAATGATCCATGCAAGCAAGCGAACAACCAAGAGATGAAAACATTTTAATATTAAATTTTTTAAGAAAAGTGAAATTCAGCTGTGAGGTGACAGTCCTTATCTGGTCAACATAACAGTAAGTTAACGTAAACTTAGTGCCAAGGTAGCAACTCATTTTTTTAAATCCTTGGGTTAAATACTATTCTATAAATGTTATCAGATTTTAGGAAGTAAAAGAAGTAAAACTATCAAAAATTCATGCAGAGCAGTAATCGAAAGAAGCCCTTTTTGTTGGCCTACACACGCACACACGCCTGTGGTTTCAGTTGTTTAGCAATTCATAAATCAAAGCAGGAAATGTCTTGCCTATTTTTGTGCAACCAATATCTAACATTTTCTTTCAACTCAGGATGGTGTCTAACTTTTTTTTCCAACTTAAAAATACCAGGTAAGAATTCCAAAGGAGTATTTCAGAAGAAGCAGATAAGAGGGTAAGTTTACATCAGAACATATTTCTGAATTCTGATTGCACATTTTATTGTATTTTAAATGGGCAAGAGAATTTACAAACTTGCGAGGAAATGCAATAGGAAACCCATACAGGGGTGACTTATTTCAATGGTCCCCAAAGCCAAGAACTTCCAATTCATAGCCTGATTCTCTTTCCACCGGGAAGGGCAGCTCTGCCTGGGAGAGGCAGCACAGTGGTAAGACCGTGGGAGGACGGAAAGCAGGCTTCTTGCACGAGTGGTCCCCCACCCCGCCCCAGGCCGTGTAACCTTGAGCAAAGCACTTAATTACTCTTGCTTAAGTTTCTTCATCTATAAAATGGCACTAACCCCATTTCAGCAGGGTTGATGGGAGAACAGTGAAATCACATACATGAAGGCATTCTGTTGTTGTTGTTTCAATTTAGATGTCCTAGACTAATTCAGCATATCGCAATCCACGGTCTGGAGTGTAAATTAATATGTCTCTATTTTATTTCCATTTCTCAGCTGACATCTTTACACAATTTTACAGCATTGGCAAATGGCACGAAAACGTGCTCCAAGCGTAATGAAGCTTCTCATACCATTTTTCCTGCTGCTGCAGGACAGGAGGTTGCACCCAACAGTGTAGAAGCATCAAGGATGGGGCTGTTGAAACATACCAAGGACCTTCAACACCAATCGATGCAGATGAAGGGCCAGCTATAAACTTCTGCATGCATGCAGGCTGCATTTTGTGGCATCAGCTAGTTCCAGCATTGCTAATGTACTGTAGGCATATACATATGTATGTATATGCAGATATAATATATGTGTGTATATATATATCCATTCCCTTTTCTTTCTTTTGGTTGTAAAACAGTATGAAGACCCAAGATTATGCATGAAATGGTCACAGCACAATGCAAAAAGTAAAGTGTCCCCTACAACCCAAGTGGCCAAGGGCATGTTGGAATTTGCTTTGCTATATAGTTCTGCTTACACCAGCAATTCTACAGTCATACGTGGTTCACACGAGAGAGTTCAGCATCATTGATCCGCACCATAAATGGGCTGCATTGAATCCATTAAGAAATTTCTGCTATAGATTACTTACTAACATGCCACATATGCACAATCTAGCATTCTTGTAAATGAGTCTGATGTGTTAGCATAAATCCAGGGCTATTTTGACAAGCTTTGGAAAAACTAATGATTTTTTTGCCAAGAGATGTTTAAAGCTTGTCTGAAACTTTAAAATACATCAATTTTGGCTTGCGGCTTTTGAAAGTTTTTAATGGTTATACTGATAGCTTAGGATTCTCCTTCAACAGTACATGGCGTTCTGTAAGAACAAGGGTGGCGACCCCTTGTGGCCATAACTACAAATTCAGATGACACCTGGATGCTCTTCTCTTCCCAAGCGCTGACAGGTTGATACTGGTTTCTTCTGAGATTCATTCGGCTACATTTAACCTTACTCTGTGGGTTATCTGAAATTTGATTTGGCTCTAAATTTTTTCATACGCTATTAACCCTAATGAACTTTGTTTTCGTAACAAATATGTCTATATATTTAAGCCAAAACTTACTTTATGTAAGTCTGACTTTGGTGCAACCAGTATTTCCCAGAACACAATTTTAAATAGAATCAGAAAATGCAGGTTGAATCAATGTCAATTTTTAAATATTAAATACTTTAACAATCATTTTCTTTTAAATAGTCCCTCTTGTACATCATAAAATTTAAATTTCTGAAATAGATTTCTTTTACTTAAAAGTAGCCTGGGTAATATTACTCCATAAACTTGCATGGAACACAGTATGGCTCAATTTTCCATATTTGATGTCTTTTTTTTCCCTTCATAACTCGCACATTTATGCTGGGTAATTATAGAAATAAGAACACAGGATTTTTTTTTCCACTTAAAGCATTGAGAATCAAAGCTCGGACACAAATTTAATTTATTTGAAATATGCAGTCTGCTTATCAAAAAATAAAACTAGAATGAATTTATAACAAACTCTATTTACAAGAGTGGTCATTTGTGGCATACGTAACACACAAATATTTTGCTTCTAATTAAGAATTTAGGCAAGAACTGAGAAATTGTATATGCCAAATGTTCATAATAAAAACCTTAAGATTACGTACATTTTTGATTGGTCAAAATACCTGCATTATTGGTTGAGACCAAATTGAGAATTGCTTGTGTAAATATCATTTTAGTAGCTTTAGAAATGGAGCTGCGACAACTTTGGAGCACTGATAAATGGCATAAAAGCATTCTGCTGCTCATCATAGAGAGAATGTGTAGGCCAACAAGAGGTATCTTTGAACCCCATGCTATTAAGGCACCCTTGACAGCCCTCGTGGACACGCAGGCCCCACCGACCTCAGTGGGAAATCCACGTGCGCAAGGGCTGTCGGCTTGAGCCCTATTAGAGTTGGTTTTTAAGAAACAAAGCTGTAAATTAGCAAACCTGGTTGGCTGTGGCTGTTGCAGCGAAGGGAACACTTGTGGCAGATGTTGTTGCTGCGGACACAGTGGCTGGCGTAGCACCGTGCACCATGGGAACTTTCGGAGGGAGAATCATATAAGCAAACATACAGAAGAGTGTAGCAATATGGAAACCATGGCAACATGGAGAAGATAATTGGGCATGGTATTTATCACAGCAATAAGCCATGTGACGGGACATCATCACCAGCGAGTGACATGCAATCACAGCGCAAAGCAGGACAACATTCCAAGGAGAGAAGGGGAAGAGGGATGAAAGAGAAAAAAAAGGGGAAAAAAAGCTTGTTACCATCAAATCAAGAAAATTGACACAAACAGGCTTAATTTGCTAAGTCAAAAACAAGAATTTCATATAGTGTTCATAGACAGTCAAAATCTAAGTCAAAATACAGGTATTTACTTCATATATACAGTTATCTGTTTGAATGAAAGTATTTTTTCTCATTTACTATTATAAATATATACAATATATTACTTTTATGAGACAGATTTTTTTTTACACACCAGAACTCATAGTCCAATCAAAATCCACCAAAGGTGACTGAAGGAAACTTGTGTGTAAAGAAAACATTTGTGTGAGTCCATGTCAATTAAACAGAAAATGGCATTTAATTGACAGGTGTTAGTAAAGGGAAATGGACTTGCCCAATAGAGATCCGTTAAACTTAGCAGTGGATTTTGAGGGGCTGTGAGGTGCACCATAGGTTTAAGATAATCAAGAAACAAAGCTGGCACCTACCAACACTTGTAGCGGGTGTCATGCACAATATTGAGCCTGCCCATCATGCATTGCAACAGGAAGGTGGATTTGAAAAGGGAAAAGAATTAAAACATCCCATCACACGTGTAATTAGGAAATTCATTTGAACAAAGAAGAAAAATTGTTATTATGGGAACAGTGGCATGTAACTGTCAGCACAATCAAATCACACACTAGCACAGTGATCAATTAGAACCAGTCTCAAGTGAAGAGTAAAAGCCAGTTTAACTGTGTGCTGGTACACTTGTTTCTCTAACTGCCGCCTATAAATAAAAGTATTTTGGAAAAAATTTAAACCTGCTTAATTCTTTTAAAAATAACATTGTAATTTGTCTTGTTTTAATCTGGTGACTAGCCATCTGGCGGCTTTGCTATTTCTGACTTTAACATATGAATCTATTAACGATTTCTTTATATTAAGAACACGTTAAATAATTTGAGAAACTTTTTATTATCAAAACGCTAAATAATTCGAAGCACAAAACTGACTTAACAACGTAATGAAACCAATACATTCATTTTCATTCCCTTGGTTTTATTTCCCTGTTCTCTGTAGCACCAACCACACATACATGGAGGGGTTGTGATCATCCATACAGGAACTTTATTTTGGGGGATACCAAGCAAAAATTTATGCACAAAGAAGAAGTGAAACTTCTGCATTGTCTTAGTTTGGACTTTAAGTGTAGAGAAAGCATTTAGAGGGGACATAACTTTCTTGTAAGTCTCGAACTGTTTTACTTAGTAGATATCTGGGAAGATAGACTGGCTTTCATTGCTGGTTTAGACCCTCGGGACTTCTTGGAATAGTGAATGTTCTACAAAATTTCACATACAAAAACTTGTTAATCAGACTTAAACAAAAAACCCGAAAGGGAGATAATGAAGACACATACATCACATGTGGGGCGTTAGCACTGATGTTCACAATTGTGCGACCATGATGTTAAAATAAATGTTACATGTACAGTCCCTGTTCTCTCTGACATATAAACATTGAAAAATCTAATTTATTTTACCAAGTACAGGGCACTTTCCCACATACTGAACTACCATTCTTTCTATGAGATTATTTTAGACTTCTAGGGTTTAAAATATCAAATGATTTTATATTTCTATCTAAATCTTGGCACATCCTATTTAAATACTAGCAGCATCTGGGATGAACATTTGTTAGAAAAATATCTGCCAATTGAGTCTTGTGAGAGATGGCCCTACAAACAAAGCTGCCATTGAGAAACACAGGTACTTAACCAGCATCCCTGTGAGAGCTGCAGTGGGACGGTGGGCACAAGATCAGTGACTAAACTCGGCGATGGAGCCAGGGACGCATCCTCCCAGGTGGAGAGGTACTATGCTGAGAGGCAACATGTAGGACACCTGAAGATCTCTGTTATTTGCTACCACTACTGAGTCAAACACTAGTGAAAGACAACAACAAAAAGAAACCAGTAATAACAGAGACATTAATTTGAGACAGTAGAGCAAGCAAAATTCAATACTGGGTCTAGATCCTGGGCAACCATTCTCCTCTAATGCCAGGGCAGGAGGACTGGGAAAAAGAGGACGGAAAAAATAAAGTAGTATTTAAGGAATATTAAAGCTGGTTTAAATATTGTACATGTTATGTTTTAAATTTATTATTTATTATTATGCTGCAATTTGCCTACTATATTTCATCCCATGCATAATTAAGCCTGCACATGCTAAAAATGAGTGACCCTACTCCTCTCTCTCTAACACCCTAAAGCTTTCACGATTTGAATTCTAGTTTGAGCTATCTTCCTCATTACCATTAGAACCAACGCACACAGTTTTGAGAGGGATTTGCAGCAAATAAACATAAGGCAGCAATGAAAATACTAGCCAGGGTGCAGTAACTCACAAATATGAAGACATAATGCTGTAGGACCCACTTACCAAAAAGAAAAATCACTTTTGAAATGACCATAATATCCATCTTTACATCAGATGGGTTGATTTACTAATAGTGATACACAGCCAATTTAAAATTTTTTCCTCAATTTTCAGCACAAGGCAAAATTTAAATGAATGTATTTGTCAATTTCAAATTTTCCCTTCAAAGATATTTACATAGCCAGAATAGTGTGTTTCTGAGGGACACATTATTTTAATTACATGACTTCTTAAATTACATTTTTTAATGGATCTTTATGAAGATGCAGGAAAAACAACTAGGAAGGTCCTTTACATAGGAGATGTAGGCATACTTAAAATTACTTCAAGGAGAATGGAAAGAAGTAGAAGAGAGAAAAGATTATAACGGGGGTTTGTTTGTTTAGTGGTTTGAATTTGGATGTGATACTTAAGCCTATTTAGGTATATTACGATAAGAAGTATAAAGCTGACTTCAGGTCTTCTAAAAATAATTTATATCACTTAGTACTAAAAGTTCACAATTAATTGAATTATTCTCAAAACTGATATCCAAAGAAGCAACAGCTTTCTGTAATTTCTTTCTGTTTCTATTCGATCTATTGAATTCTATTCTATTACACTACCAAATTCAAGAAATAACAAATAAAACTTAGTGCTTACACTACATTCCAGGCTTTATTCTAAACTCAGGTCTGCCTTCCTGTTGCCATTTATGCCAGCCTTTTGGGGTTGTTATGAGAAAAAAATGAGAGAATGTCTATAGGGCGCCCAGCACAGCACTGCACAGAGAAAACACTCAATAAAATGTAGCTCTTTGGAACAAACTGTGGGAAACAACTTGGCCTAAGGCAATAGGGAGTGTGGGGCTTGGAACTGGAGAGCAGGTACACTTTCTCAAGGATTTACATTTTGTTTTATTTAAACACTCTTAGATATTTCCGATTCTAGGTTTAGCCCAAGGGTCATAAATTTGTAATCCCTAGGGTGAATAGTGGTACACCATGTAGCATACAATAAATTTTTATTGATTGAATGAATGGAAACATGTATGGATGTACGAGTGGATTGATGGATGAATGGATGGATGGATGGATAGAAAAACGGAAGGATAGAGGAAAGAAAGGAGGGAGGGACAGAGGGAAGAGATAGATAGATGGTTGGAAGATGGATGGATAAATGGGTACATGGATGGATGGATGATGGATAGATGAGTGGATACCATGTAAGTCCAATTTTATTCTTAAAAGTTACAGTATATAGTAATTTTTCTTAGCTAGCTAACTGGCTTGCCACTGAACCAGGACCTTCTGCCAGCAACCTAGACTGAGTACATAGTCATCTGCTCTAAGGATGTAGCCAACCATGCTCCACTGTAACTTCAGTGAAACATACCTACACATCCCTGACGTTATTACTGAGGCAACAGACTACAGAGCTCTAAAATTCTAAGCTGAAAAAAATAAATGACTTCCATTTTCTTTTCGATTCCAATAAAGCCTTCAGAATATACCTTCCAAATTATTATATTGCAGTCAGATGGAACGCTCTGATCATATAATTCTTCCTATGTCTGCAGAATCACCTAGACTTTGGAAAATTAACTTCCTTTTGTCCCAGGTATTATACATGAGATTAGAGATGAATTTGTGGTAGGATAGATTTCCTGTAGCTCTCAAAAAGTATTTTAAAAAATTGAATTAGCTGACGAAATCTAAAAATTGAGAAATTTCACACAGCAACATCCAAATGTCCAGAATATCTGGGAAACAATCCTAAGATCTGACAAACTGGACATGAGGGCCTCTGCATTAAGTTGTGGAGGTTTGCACAATCAACTCTGGGAGGCATAGACGCAACCAGGCCTCATTCACGTACACAATGATGTACACGGAGCCACAAAGGGTGTGCGGTGCACAACAGGCACAATGTGCCAGGCAACAGAAGTCTAAGTCTGAACACTGGCCTCTCCTTGAGGTTGGGCCTGTGTTCCCCAGGGCCTCCCAGACCCTACAGCTCCTAATTTATTTCTTGCTTCACGTCTTCATGTTTCTTGCCTGGCCCCTAAGGCATCTCAGTTCACATTCTCTGCGTTAGATTTCTTCCCTTCCTGGCTGCCTGACAAAGTGGTTTGGCAGAGGTAAAGATGGGCTATCTATCTTAACTTTTTAATGTCATAGGACCAGTTTTTGTGTACACAGGCACAGATGACAAATTATGAAAGTATTTTGAAAGAATGATGGAGGCAGTCCCTACCTCTGACTATGTGACTAATAAAGGTCAACCTGCTGCTTAAGCCCTTTAAAACTGGGTTACAAATAAACGTTATTTTATATTAATATTGCAATAATTTTATGTTATATAAATTACAAACATTAAGAAAGATCATCTCTGATGCAAAATTAATCATAAAAATGCAAATATATCTTAAATTTTCAGATATTTGAAAGTATTGTGGCACATTTTATTTAAATTAACTATGCTTAGTTTCTGGAACAATCATCATAAATAAGGGTCAGATAGATCACGCAATTAATGGGTATGCTTATTTAGAAAAGTCTTTAGTTGTTTTTCTCTAGGTCTTCAGTCACTTGAATGTTGTTGGAGAAACTAATGCCAAACCCATTTGATAAGACAGATTATTTTAGGTTCCTTTAAATAATCTATGGAAGAAGTTGGATTTGGTTTTATTTTTAGGTTTTAAATAGGAAAATTGTCATTTCTAATGGCAATGTTTTATTCAATGAAATAAATTGTCACAAATAATTTTTAATTTCTTTGAAGAAATTATGCTAGTTATCTGCACTCCCTCGAAATTCTGTCTGGTGATCTGACTCTAGAAAAATTGATAGGTTATTTGTTAGAGACAGATCTAGGGGCACGGAAATTTATATAAAAGCAAAAAGATTAATTTCTGGAAATCTCTGAAAAACTACATATGCTGAGAAGGAAGTTGTAATCTTATAAAACAGAGAGAGAAATGTGATTTTTCCCTCAGAATGCAACAAATACCTCCAGATAAAGATGATTCCATTTTTATTCTGAAATGTAGACACTGCAACTAGGATAGATATTATTTTACGACTGCAAACTCCATTTTATGCATGTGCCTGGGGCATAGGCTATTTCAATTAGTGGAATATTCTAATTCATTGAATGTTACTACATATTCCACATATAAATGGCCAGTTTTAAAGATGTACTGTATAAAAAGCTGTCCTTAGCAGCAAAAACTAACGTGAATGTCATTTATTCTTTTGTTATTTAAAAATAAATTATCACATTCCATTGCGGCATTATGAACCTAAGGCACTGTAAATATGATCAATATTTATAATATACTAATGGGGCTGGACCTTTGACATACGTACCTAGTCATTAATTTGTTAATTTAATTAATAAAATAAGTTATTTTATTAAATAAATCTCTGAACCCATGGTAATTTGTTTAGAAAGGTTAAGAGGTAATGAGGAAAATGGGATTAGAGTCTCCCGTTAGTTGAATTCCAGATTACAAGGAGTTGAATATGTATTTCCTGAAATAAATAAAGAGTGAGGAAAAGCAAATTTCCAGGTAATTAAATGACTGATTAGTTATTTTTTAATTTTATATCCTTGTGGATAGTTCTGGAGTATGTTTATATGACTAGGTTGAAATCAATGGAAACCACAAACGTATAATTCAACAATAAATGTAACTTCCCTGGACACTTAGGGCTATTTCAACACTAGTGCAGGAGCAATGATGATTTTTAGCAACGTACTTATTGGTAGTGAGAAGAGCACCTTTTAAGAGCTCTGGAACACAGAGTCAGTTTTTTATTCTCCACCTTGAAAACAAAAAGGCTGAAAAATAAAAAATCAAAGCTGAAAGTGTCATTTCATATAATTCCAATGAACTCTATGAAATCATGAAGGCAAAAGGGTCTTACAGCAGAAAAGTGTCATAAAATAGCTTGACAGACACATAACAGTGTGGAGGAAAGAAGAAAAAAAAAGAAGAGAACTATATTTCAATTCCAAATGATAGAAACAAAAGTAAGTATATAAAACATCACTGATCTTTCATCTATTTTTCATTAAGCTAAAAATCTTAGGTTTTAAGGAAAACCGCATGAGATGCCTCAGTAAGTTTCCACTGCTGACAACCTTACCTTCCACCTGGCCTATTACTAACAAGGACCTGGGGCGTGGTCTGTCTGCTCTACCAGTGAACTCTGCGAGGGCCGGCAGGTTCACCTGTGAACGCACTCAGACCCCTCACCTGGTGGGAGGAACGCCGTATGCTGCTGTAACTGCATGTTGGCCAGAGCCTGTTGGTACTGGAAAATACCGGTGTTAAAGACTGCGGTGGCACCGTTGGTTTTTTCAAGAGCAGGCCTCTTTGGTAACGGGGGAAGTACAGCTTGAGGAATTCCCTGTTTAGTGAATGAGTATAAAAAACAAATACCAGTAAAAAGAGAAAAAGAAAAAAGAAAAATCAGTTGAAGGCTAAAATTGTTAGGAAGCACGAGCAAGCAAGCGGCAGAGCACTTAACTACCCGAGGGGAAAAAAAATCCAATAAACAAAAAATTAAAGAAAAACAACAAAGCAAGATCAAGCTTTAAAAGAAGCATTATTTTTGTCCAAAAAAAAAAAAAAAACACAAAAATCCCCACTAGTGCGAGAGCACGTTAAAATGTGTTAAAGTGTTTTAATTGTCATAATGCTTCAGGCTTTCTGTGAGAAGCCACTGATTTGGGCAAAGAAGAGAAGCTGCGCTGTGCGCTCCAGGAGGAGTGGCGAGTATAAGGCATGTTAATAGTTAATCGTCCAGAGTGACCGAAACAGGTAAAATAAAAACGCATCCCGCTCTGCCCCTCCCCCGACTGCCTAGACATGCAATGTCCCTGAGCATGCAAGTTTTTTTTTCTTAAACACTGAACTATAAATATTAAAAAGTAAATAATTCTATCATTTAAGCCATGCTAACCAAACAGGTACATCAATATACAGTCAAAAATACATTTTTAATGTCCTTAAAGTATGTCATTAGAACGTTCCACAATGTAGTTAAACTGAATGTGGACTGCCGGCTTTCGGAATCTTTCATATACAATATTATCCATCCAGGTACTTATATTACGGTCTTTCCACCAATTTTGTCAGGAAACCACACTCAGTTTTTCATTGTACTTTACAACTTTATAACAGAAAAAGGAATATATACTTTAAAATTGATAAAAAAAAAAACTTGTATCTACAATAAAGCTACATGCCAAGCTAAAAGGTGAAAGGTCATAGTACCAGGTCAAAGGTTGCCTCGAGGGGTCGCTTCAGTGATTTGACAGCCGACTGAGTCTTAATTAGCAGGCAGCGAGCACATGATGGCAATGGGCCAGTGGGGTTCAAGCGCATTAACATAAACAGCAAGCAGAGGTGCATCATGGGGGCAGCAGTGCATTTTTGGGTAGGTGAGAAAAAACAAATAAAAAAACAAATCATCGGAATGCCATATACAACGAATAACAAGACTAAGCATGCACAATAAGGGCACTACTGAGTTGTTATGGGGAGGATAACTCCTCTTCGTAGTTAATTACAAACAAGATACTCTAACAGAAAAAAAAAAGAGTGAAAAGAAGAGAGGAGGAGAGAGTCTGCCTTCTGTATTTTTGCTCAAGTATCCATAAACAAACACAGAAAAGACCTCTCTCGTGATTATGGTACTGTGCTGTGAGATACCACACAGTGTTTTTATGAATATTTTAATGATTAAGTCATATATTTATGTAAAAAAAGGACAACATTAAAACAGCTAAGCAAAGAACAAAGAATGGACTCATTAAGATCAGCTATTAGACCACATTAAAATTTACCTTAAGAATATAGTTTTGTATCTGTTCTAAATGATCCAGTTTCTAGCTCCTTGCGAACTGCTGTCTTTCTGCTTTCTGTATAATGGCACAGTCAAGCTTCTCCAGTTTTACAAGAATGTTTATGCCACAATGTTACTTAAAACAATCTAGGATAGCATACTGTTCAAAATCTTGTAGCTAATTCTAAAAACAATTTTGTTGAAGCAATTCTCCTACTTAGTTCCAGATCATGTTATTGTTAAAAGCAAGATCTATGTAGAAAAGAGCCTCGATGTGCAAAAAAAAAAAAAAAAACACACCGAAGGGAAATAACGGCTGATTAGATGGCACACAGAAATAAGAGGACCGAAAATGGCAACATCGTTAAATTGAAAAGGAGACAGGTGTTCTTTACAAAGCAGAAATTTCAGAAACCCTCTATCCAGAGTAAGACAGGGCATTCAGAGTTAGGCCAAGGGTGGAGCAACCTGAACCGCGTGAGGAGTTACCCCCACTTCTGTGAACGGTAACTCCTTGAGGTATTGTCTGGGATACCTGAACAAACATATCTTCAGCAAAAAATTTCTAAAGAAAGGTTAATAAATGGATAGCTTGTCGCGAGACCCAGTTGTCCCTGTGGCTTTTCTGAGTGCTAAGGAGAAGAGAGCGGATGCCCTACTCACCATGGCAGCTGCGGTGGCTGCAGCCTGTGCTGCTGCAGCCTGGTTGACCTGGTACTGAGCAGCCTTGATCTTGGCTTGCAGATGCGCGGGAGGATGAAAGTATTTGCACTTTTCCCGAGAGCACCTCCCTTTGATGTAATCCATACACACGGTGACTGTGTTGTCATTGGTGTCAATCATTGTGCTGTCAGCAGGATGGGCGAACCGGCAGTCGTTTTCCCCTCTGTTGCAATTTCCACGCTGGTACTCTCGACACACCTGCAGGTCATTAAGTGCATGAGGTCAGTCCCCACGGACAGGAGAATCTTTCTGAAGATTGTAACTTAAAGTGCAAGACAGGCAATAGAAGTCTACACATGACGGGGCAAGATAATTTGCAAAGCAAGCACAAAATAACCTGAAAAATTCCTAGTTTAATATATAAATGATGACCCCATTTCAGTAAAAGGCCCAAGAGAAACAAAATGCATTTATGATACTAATTATGGTAAAAGACCTAATTTAAATTATGTTCATATACTTATTAATTACCAAGGGAAAAATAACTTTACAGCGAAGAAACCTGTCAGACAACAATTTAACCAAGGGATCAAAGTTAATATCATCAGTAATAAGACATAATGACATCATGTACCTCTTGATATGAGTATGAGGCCCTATGAAAAAGGGCACAACATCCTTTAGCTGCATTACTGCTGAGAATGCATAACCTGAATTTAGTCATAAGGAAACATCAGACAAACTGAAGTGGAAGGATGTTTTACAAAGTCAGATCAGTACTCTTCCAAATGTTGGGCTCATGAAAGACAAAGACAGACACACTGTCACAGACTGGGCTGTCACAGAGTCAAAGAAAGGACCCTGGTGGTAGGACAACTGGTGACATTTGATGAAGGTCTGTAAATTGGTTAATAGCAGTATATCAGCGCTAATTTTCTGGTTTTGAAGTGATAATATGGTTATGTAAGATGTTCATATTTAGGTAAGCTCGGTGGAGGACAGCCAGGAACTCTTGGTTCTATTTTTGCAACTTTTGTGCTAATCTGAAATTATTTACAAGTGAAGAGTGTAAAATTTGATACTTTTTTTGTAAAATCTTTCCAAGAGCTATTTTTTTAAATCTTTAGAGATTCACTTGGTAGCTATACAAAAGCAGATGGAAAAAGATTGTTTTCTGTTATTGTCTATTTGTTTTATATCTATTAACTTAGGATGGGGTCCCTGGGGAAAAGGTGAAAATGGATTATTTCTCATTCGTCTGCTCAATTTCGACTCTTACTATTAAAGTTTGTCACGGTGCCTGCTTGTAACAGGAGGTTGCTAGCACGGTCATCTTTGGTTTACTTTGACCGTTTTACCACAAGAGGGCCATCTAAAACACAGAATGTCCTTTTAATATTTCAGGCTTCAAGGAAACAGTTTTTGCTCTTCACATATCGTTTCACGAACTGAGCAAATACACATCCTGAGCACTTTATTTTGAAATTCAGCAAGAAAAAGAAGTGGGAACACTGTTAACGATTTAAAAAGGAAATGTTTTCTTGGATTTCTGTACATAAAATGATCACATTCAATTCTACATGTCCTCCCCATTATATTCATATCCCATTATTGAGGAAAGCGCTTCCCTCTAAAAACGCCTCTATAATTTGCATGATGCTGCATCTTAAAAAGAGCATGATCGGTGGCATCTTGCACTATTTGCAAACCTCAAGCAAGCTAACACTTTGTATTCCACACACACAGCAATGAGCCAACTCTATTCATCACCTCATTCAATTTATTTAATTTAAAAACTGTATTGAATAACTATTATGTGCCAGACACTCTGAAAGATATTAAGAATATAAAGATGGCTTAGGAAGTTACGGAAGACCCTATCTTTTTAATCACTGCATTTATCTTTGGAACAGGAGGAAATAAGGGTCACCAGTTTATATTTGAAAGCAAAAATGATTAAGCTATCATCCAGGACTATTTCGCCCACTCTGGTCGAACACTGGAATCCGCTGTGGAGCTTTCTAACCCACAAAGCCTCAGTCCGTGACCAACGCTTACTAAATTAGGCTCATCAAAACAGACAGGAAGAGAGAAACACTTAAATAAGAATAAAAACTTTCCATGAATATATATGACATTTATGCTAAATTTATACTACGGCATGAACAAAAAGGCTAATTTTCTGTTTAAGCAAATCTAAGTCCACGCAGCCTCGCCCAAGAGGAAACTGTATGCGATCTTGCTGTTAGCTCTTCCGTAATTCTGGCTTTCTCCAACATGCTCACAAAGACACTGGCAGCAGCTGAACTAACACTCTATTTTTCAATCTATTTTACTCTTTGCCACCTTGACAAGAGAGAAGATCTAAAGGTAGTCTATTTGTAGGGTGTATAATAACTATTAAAATCAAAGACTTGCTATTTTCCAAAAACAATTATGCCAGTGCTGGTGCCAGAAATTGAAAAGTCATTGTCTCAAAATATAACCCGAATGCTGGACTGATTTTGACTTTTTATTTCTCTCTCCATCTCAGTGTTCTTATTTTCAGAGATGTGAACTTAAATTCAGGTTGTATAAAAATAGTCATTCTAAGACATCTCGTCCTTCTCCGCTGCTTTACGCGCGTGTGCGGTTTGTACAGGTTAAAGCTGGTTTATTACAACTTTGTACTCTTTACTCTCCTGCGGGATGCTTTCAGGAAGAATTCCAAAATATATTTAAGCAGAGCTGGCAACTAGAAGTAAGCTTAGAATTTATCCTAAAACCAGCCTTCTCTGAGGGTCAAAGAATTTAGTCAATTTGCATTTCTGTTTCATATTTTTATTTATTTTCTAGCTTATGGTTCTCCTGACATGAGGAATGGAACAGAGGAAATATACAGAAATAGCTGGTCTCCCATTATTCTTGTCTTTGAAAAAATAAAGAAGAAACAGAACACCTCTTGTGAAAACGTGTCCTGGTGAGAGCTACAGGCAGAGGGTCTGGGGAGGCTGGCCAAGCTTGATGTGCATGGGGATTGTCGGTCCCCACCCGAACAGAACAAACTTCCCAAAGCTTTTAAAACACATGCTCCTCTAATAATCACGTCAATAAAACAGGATCTGTCCCTTGACTCCTGAATACACTTTGGCCTGGTTTCTCGGATAAACTCAGGAATCCTTTAAACTATGCTGATCCTCCAAAGAAATCTCTTAGATGTAGGATTATGTTAGCAAATTATAATTGACTGACAAAATTTCAACAAATTTACAGAATTCAAATCAGGATAAAAAATTTTATGTTTTACCATCCAGAGAATTTGGAACACAGAAGGTAAAATTAAATTTGAAAATCCTAATAATGTTATGGTTCTTTTTTCTGTTCTCATCCAGTCTTCTGCATGTACACATTTTTCAAATAGTTGTAATTATGGTATAGCTACTACAGGGTGGTCTGTTTTTGCTCAATAACGTAGCATAAGCATTTTTTCATTTTACTAAACACTGTCCAGAGTGGTCATTTTTGATGGCTGCATCAAATTCCATCAAACAGATGTGCAGAATATAGGTGACTCTTCCCGAGAACATTTAGGTTATTTCCAATATTCCATATAACAAATAACATTACGAAGAATATATTTATGACTATAGACGTTTAAAAAATCATCTTCTAAAGTCAAATGTGCACAAATGGCATTAGCGGATCAACAAATATAAGTAATTTTTATAGTTTAATAAGTGGTTTTCAAACACAGACTAAAATAATTCCACCTATTTAGCTAAACACATACGTGTTTCAACTAAGAAGAATGTCTGGTGAGTCTTTTACTCAATAAATATTAAGGCAGGATTTGTTTGTATCAGGTAAGTTTTATAAACTTTCACACAAAATGGATAAGAGGTTGCTTTTACAGTAAAGCCCACAATTTCAATGAAAACATTTAAATACTGAGTTCCATTTCCAGAAAAAAATTCTATGGGATAATTATAAACTTTAAAAAAATCAAAAGAAAAAGTATTCAGAAAAACTTCCCAAAGGAATGTGATTAATTCTACATAAACTTTCTTTTTTTAATAGTAGTGGTACAGCAGAAAGAGGACAGAGCTTGGAATCAGAAATCGTGAGTCCTCTCCAGTTCCTACACTTATGAGCTATGGAATCGTGAATATTAAATCAGATAATGTATAGATAGCTTAAGACACACCACACAAATCTGGTTAAAATAAATAGTCTGTCATTGGATCTCTAATTTTTTATAAATATGACAAACATATTTCAAAATGGCCAGAATAATAATAGGTTTTATAAGAGCTATTAAATTCAGCAACGCTCTGCAAGTGAAGGCACTGGAATTCTAAGGACAGTAATGCCAATGTTTGAACTTACTCAAAACTGGACAGTGATTCGTATGCTCTTTAAGGAGAGAATATGCGTGGTGCTCACCATATTTAACTCAGTCATCTTTGGAGAATAACACCCAAAAGCAGGAATAGAGAACTAATTATTATAGGGAACAAGGACTGGGTCTATTTTAATATTTTGGAAAGTCAATTTAAACTAATGGCAATTATTAAGGAGCTTATTCTAAGACAGGTACATATCTGTTGTTCAAGAAGAAACATCGTAGACTTTATTTTCTATCAAGCTTGAGCTACAGAACATTTTAAAAAAGGAATACTGATAATTAAGGATTATACAAAGTATCCACAGCATTAATGGCCATGAGCATACAATCTAATGCGAAGAAATTATCTGCATTTTCAGTTCATAAAGGACGAAAATCTCCACGTTTTAAAATTAGGGGAAATGATCTTAGCTGATTGTACAATTAAACTCTCAAGATAAATATCTGACGATGTGAGTTTCAGTCTGTTAGCTACTAATTATACAAATTTGGGCCATCTGAACTTCATTTTATCACTTCAAAAAAAATAAAGAAAAAGACACCTACTTCAGCTACCTCAAAGGATTTCTGTTGAGAGCAAAAATGGGAGTTTTCTTTGAAATCTAAAAGGCAGAACCCATCAGGACCACCAGGCCAGGGAACACAAGCATATTTCCATAGATGCTACAGCTTGGAATTTGTCACTTCACCTCATGTATTTCAAAAAAAAATCAAATCTGAATTTATAGGAATGATCTAAAGAAAACTTCCCATTAAATCTACCTCCAGCTGTTCATGTCTTTATTTCTTTGAACAAATGTGCAAACCAACAGGACCAGAAAATACAACAACTCTGAAACAGGCTCTGTGATGTGGCAACATGCTCACATCTATAGTTCCTTCATCACTCTTCCTAAATAGATGCACAGACGGGGAGATTTTAGCTTTAATATGAAGAAATCAGTGGAAAAATAGCAAAAACGAGCGGCTAAGCCATTAAATAAGCAATTACCTTATTTAAACAACTTACATTTCTGTCATCTCCAAAACAAGACTCCAGCTAATCAGAGAGAGTAACTGACAGAGACTAGATGTTTTAAACGGGGGTGTGGCCACTCTAAACCTTATTACAGCTTTGTCTTAAAAAAGTTTAAACGACATAGACCTGTGTGCACAAAGTTCTTATTTCTTGGTAATTTTCTAAAGAAATTAAAATATCATACAAGCAGTAGCCAGACACCCTCTACAAAAATATAAAAGTGAATAACCCTATAAATAAAAGCCTTTCTTATATTATTAAAAGCACTTGCTTCTCTAATCTTATTTTGAATAGAAAGTCTTTTATATGGAATAGTTCATGCCAAATCCATTAAACTCCTACAAAAATCTCAACCTGGGAATGCCTTTCACTATCATTTGAATCCTCAGTTAGTTTTAAAGGCCTTTTCCCGTGTGCAGGCAATAGGTGTCAGATTTTCTATGCCCATATGAAAAAAGTCACTAGACTCTTCTGTGTCAATAAGAGGTGAAGGCATTCAGTACACAGTGGCCTGAATTAGAAAATTTTGTCACAATTACCTCAGTAGAATAAAACTTTCAGCATAAGAATAATTCATTTTAAAACAAAGTCCAACTGCAAATATGAGAAGCCACGTGGTTTGCCCACCTCCCCTAGAATACACAGCCTCTGTTTTTCTCATATAGACTGTTGATATAAAAGTGATGCGGTCAACCAAATGGTAGTCTGATGTCTTCATCAGCATCTGAACCACGTGGCCACTGGTTAGTCTCTGGCTGATTAATGCTGCTATGTGATAATCATCATGGTTGACCTAAAATATTTCATTATGTTGTACACTGTGTTCTCAGCAGCTTAACAAGCGGTAAAAATGTCAAGTGTGTTGGAGGAGGCAGATTTTTAATTTAGAGTCACAAATAACTGTACTCGAGGTAAAGGATGAGAAGTTAAGACTTAAACAACAGGTGCTGGCATCCTCTGGAGTAGGTATTCCATAGACTATGTGCATTTAGAATCACCTGGCAGATCTATGGAAAGTATGCCTGAGCGCACTGAAGGCCTACTAAGTCAGGCTGTGGGGAGGAAGCCCCACAACCATTTTAACAATCATCCTGAGAGATTCTAATAATATCAACGCTTGAGAACCATTGCTCTAGGACCAGGGACAGAAACAAGGTGCCATATCTTGCAGTTGGAATGCTCAAAATGTAAACATGTTCCCAAGGAGAATGTCAGCAAATGTTAAAAACATGTCATGTTAAGTTCTGAATAAGGGCATGTATCTCTGTGTGATTAATTAACTGATTAAGCGGTTGACTGATTGGCTCGCTTATTCATTCCTCTAACAAGCTATTGGGCATCATGCACGAGCTTGGCACTATTCTGATGCAGACCTTTTCTTGTTACTGGTAAGACCGCAGCTAAAAGGTTTCAAAGAAATTCCTCAGAACACATTTTACCTGAAAGATGTTCAATGGTTCTCCACTGGATATTGTTGGGGAAATGAGAGAATGAATGCATTCACAGATCCTTTTGCACCATAAAAAATTACTGTGCATCTTGAAAATCAGTCAAACGATGATTTCCTTAATTACCAACTCTTGGTAATGACTAAAACCTCGGTCCTTTCCAGCACCTACAGATTTTAACAATTTCTTAAAATGATCATTGAAAATAAACTGCTAATTGGAAATTACAAAAAGGCATCCTAAGGTCACAAAATGGACTTTTAAGTCATTTCAGTAACTGATATTTAAGAGCTTTGCTCCTCTTTAGGGAAAACCATGAAGACTGAATTTTACAGTATAGATATGCAGCTACAAAGTCTTTGAAAAGATATCCAGCAAAGAATGGATAATATGAATATCGATAGAAAGCTTATGTGTTATAGATATATAATTTTTTAAATAAGCTTTGCAATAGCTTGTGGCTGGCATTAAAAGCAAGAAAATGACATGAATGTTCTAACTAGAGGTGGTCTTAGAGATTATTTGGTAAAATCCACTAATTTTATATATATGGAATATGAAACTCAGAAAAATGAGAAACTTGACTCAAACTTATTCACCTAATTAGCAAAACCACTGGCTCTAACTGTTGAATTTCTGTTTTTCAAATTAGCATTTGTTGTATTATCACAGTGGGTGCTGCAAATATATGTCAGTTCCTCTAAACAGAAGAATCAGAAGGCTGAGAATCTATGGTATTTTTAACTTCTTTACAGTCAAAAAGAAAGAAGCGGTAAGAATTGGGCAATATTTTAATTGATTTAAAATTTTTTCACCTCAAAAGGTACTCAAATTCAAAAATGTACTTCAGAGTTCTATGAAGAAAAAATAGAGTATCGATTTAAACCCCAAATAACTAAACATGTGGCCAGTTAGTAAATAAGTATGTGTACTTATTGTCCTGTCTTTTAGACTCTAACGTTTAATTCGATGAGCATGTGAGGAAATGATCAGAAGAATGGAGGGTCTGAAATCCCAGGGCCACAGAATCACGCGCCCTGAGTTCACACTGCGCCATCCTATAGGCTGTAACACTGACACTGGATCAGATTTGCCAACGAGAACACGAGAGGGAGCTGCCCCACCATCAGGCATTCAGATAAGAGGAGTTCAGGTTAAAGGAAAAGACCGTCAACACAGCAGTAGCCCTGCCTTGTGACTAGAGCAAAAGAAGGCAGACGAAACACACAAAGTGGCTCCTCACACAAGGAAAATAAAACCAGACGATGAAGCATTCGTTCTACGAAACACTGTACAATATAGAATCAATTACAGACTACCTAAAATTCCAACCACGCAACTCAGCTTTTTAAAGAGATTCTTCTAAAGAGATTCAAACAGAGATCTTCTCAGCTTTTTGAATATCAACTCCTATTAACCATTAATTCATTACAGTTCATCTCAGACTGTCTATTTGGTTCTCATTAACCAATCAACAATTATGTATTATGGGGCCACCCCGGTGGCGTAGTGATTAAGTTCACGTGCTCCGCTTCGGCGGCCTGGGGTTTGCAGGTTCAGATCCCAGGTGCAGACCTACACACTGCTCATCAAGCCAGGCTGTGGCGGTGTCCCATATACAAAGTAGAGGACGATCGGTAAGGATATTAGCTCAGGGATCATCTTCCTCAAGCAAAAAGAGGAAGATCATCCACAGGTGTTAGCTCAGGGCCAATCTTCCTCACCAAACAAAACAAAACAATTAAGTATTATGAACCCAGGGTTTGCTTCAGAAGTGTCAGGGGAGAAAAGGTGATTCACATGTTGAGCATCCAATAATTCTTACATATTTAAAATTTCTTTAATTTCCTCCTAATTTATCTGCAAACAGCATTGGTTAATTAATGAGCAAGTGCAACTGTGTGATAAGAAACCACCAGAGTCTCCCTCTAGCACATGGCAGTCCCTGGTGCAGAGAGGGTGTGTCTTAGGTCTCACAGTCCTTCCTGAATTCCCCTCATCGTACTCTCAGAATTAGCAGCTTTTTCCAAAATGTTCAGTGAAAGATAAGAATTAAGCCTAAAACAAACAAAACTCTAAAGAATATACAGGAGCCAAGAGTTGCTGCCTCCTCTTTGTACGATCCCCTGTTTGGGAACGGGAGAGTAAGAGAGTGTTTACAAATGGAGCTGTGAGGTCATATCCCACCAGAACACCCTACCTATGTGACCTTGAATGTGTTACATCACACCTCTCCCCACAAATTTATTGCCCTGTAAAATGTAGTGAATGATAGTATCTTCCTCATAAGATGGGTTTGAGGATTAAATGTGTAATACATGTGAATGGTTGACACTGTCTTTGGCAGAGAGTAAATATCCAATAAATATCATCTATTGTCGTTACCATCAAAAAGGTAGTGGCAGCTATAACTATGCTGAAATCTGAGATCCTTTGTAATGCCTGCAATGAAACTTAAGAAACAAGAAATTGGTGCTTATTAAATAAATTCCCGCTAAACTGATAAATAATTAGTGTCAATTAGGTTCACACAACAGCCTTATTTTGCCGCTTTCTCAGTAATTAATACACATAAAACTTCTCAGCACTAAGTATTGCATCATCCTAATCAGAGAAAAGAGAGAAGGGTTATTTTGTTCTTTAGTTGGATACCAATGCCAGGTTTTCGAGCGTTAACATACAGTAATGTTCCCAAGTTTTTCCTCCCTCTATAGTTTACCAAATTAATTAATTTATAGCCATGCTGAAACTCTGAACAACCACTTCAATATAAATATATACCTTGAATTTCTTTTTCAGGTAGCAATAGCAAAGCACATATATCTGATCATATCCTTGACTAGGAATTAGAGCATCACACAATTTCCAATGAAAAAACTTTTATCTGAGCACACTTCACTCACAGAGCTACCTTGTATCCCAACAAAATATTGTGAAGCTTATGAGGAAACTTGCAACAATAAATTTTAAAACACTTTATGGACAGTAACTAAATAGCATCTTTATGAGACCAAATTTCATGGGATTGATAGAATTTGTTGTTCTTAATAGCAACATCAAATAACAAACATTTAGGAAGAATTTGCTGTGGGCTAGGCATTCCCCTAACTCTTTGTGTCATTATTATCTCCATTTTAAAGATGAGGAAACTGAGGCACAATGATATAACAGGCAGTCTGATCCCAGAGCCTGAGTTCCTTTTTTTTTTTTGGTGAGGAAGATTGTCACAGAGCTAACATCCACGCCAATCTTCCTCTGTCTTGTATGTGGGATGCCACCACAGCATGGCTTGATGAGTGGTGTACAGGTCCACGCCTGGGATTTGAACTCACGAACCCCAGGCCACCAAAGAAGAGCATGCAAACTTAACCACTATACCACCGGGCCAGCCCCTAGAGCCCCAGTTCTTATCCACTACTCTACATAAGGATGCTGTGGCTTTTATGAATGTTACATTCGTCAAATATAGCACACCTATATTCTAGTAAGATGCTCCACAAACTAAACCAAAATCTCTGCTTTGAATTTTCTTAACCTTCACGGCCATGAGAGAAACAAACAGCACACTGTGAAAATCAGAATGGAGTACATAAAGAAACCTGCTCATCATTCCTACCTCAAGTCTGTCTGTCCGCATTAATTTCTGGGCAGCAGCTGCAGCAGCTGCAGGTACAGGGACCCCAGGATTCCCTGTAACCAACATTGGTGCAGTCGGCAAGATCTCTGCTGGAACCAGGCTTGGAGAGACGGGTCCCAGGTAGGGGTTAAAGGCTGCTGATGCATTGGTGGCTAAGCTTGGTGCAACTGAAAACATTGGCTGAAAAATAAAATAAAAAGCAAAATTTAATATGTAGGTCTCGGCTCAAAGTTGCTATCCCACATTATATACCTATCCTCCATCCATCCATCCATAATCCATTCTTCCTTCCCTCTCTCCAAACAATTCTGTGTTTATGTACTCTCATTCAGGATAAGGAATTTTCTTAAATAAGCATTTCTCAAATCAATGCATTTCTAAAATATAATAGGTAATTTGTCTATAGAAGTTTCCACTGGGACTTTGAAGCTTGGGGTCTATAAAACTTGCAATTCCTTTTTGGACAACAGATCAACTCTTCAAAACAGAAATTTCTGTGTTTACCTCATCTCCATCTTTGTCCTGATTTAATCCTAGAAACTCATCTAAGAGATACATTTCATAATTGCCATGTCAGGTGCACTTGAAAGATCTGTTTACAACTGTTAATAAGTTGCAAGTGTCCTATTATCTGGAATGAATAAAGCAGAGCTCCCAGTGGGTAACAGAGTGTCACAGTCAAAAGTAAACTGTGAATAAACCTCTGGGATCCATGAAAGGTGATCACGACACCATTCCTTTGGAGCACTTGAGATAAAGTGTTTGGCGTATTCACTTGTTGCAGGTTTTTCTGGGGAAATTATCAATGTTCCAACAACCTATCACTCCCTTGTGAGATATTTAACAACGAATTCACCTTACTAGGGAGAAACCATTCTGAAATGTATAGTTTGAAACAGAACACTTCTAAAGAAATGCTACAGAGTTGTTCAAGGAAATACGCATGGTGGCACTGAGTAAAATGCTGCAAGACAGAATTTCTGCCAGAAATGCTTTCACGGACATATGAGAATGGTTTCTATTTGTTGATATGAAAAGTCTCATGTCAGCAAATATATCTGTTCTTAATAGAATTAAATAATTTATCAGAAATCTACTTTAACAATTCGTTTTTCCAGTTTAAAGCATAACCTAGCACAACAATTTTCCACCTTATCGGTGGTATATTTTCAACTTTCTAATTCAATGGACTTTCAATTCCTGAAGTTTAATGCTTTGTGTAATAATAATGTTTGTCTCCAAAACACAATAGCTCATGGACAAAATGGATCCTGTCCTTTAAGGTAATTTTTAACAATTTATTTTCTTTACCCCGTGGTGAGGAGCAGAATTACAGAAAAATTTTTGAGAATGACAAGGACATTAGGATGTAGCTAGTTCTTCCCTGGGATGGGAATAAGAAGTTACATGATCCCAGAGTTTATATAGTAATCATGAGAGCTTTGGAGTAAAGTTTTATGCAATTAAGATGTATGTTACAAAAGTAATTCTTATAGCTCAAAAGAAATATGGTAAAAAATAAAATATATCCTCTACCTAGTCTAGCCCTGACTTACCTGTGTGTAGAAGACTAAAATAGAATTCAAGTATCCTCTTCTCGGGGATGTGGTTTTCAACTATGGGTGATTTTGCCTCACAGGGGACATTTGGCAATGTCTTGGGACATTCTGAGTTGTCACAGCTGCGGGCTGCCATTGCATCTAATGGGCAGAGGCCAGGGACAATGCTGAGTGTCCTGCACACGCAGGACTGCCCCTCACAGCAAAGACTTATGCAGCCCCAAATGCCCACAGCACTAAGGCTGAAAACGCCTGTCCTCAGGGAGGCACTCTGCTCTCAACCACACACACTATTGCAGGACAAACTCTTTGCAACCAGCACACACATTCTTACCAAGAAGACCATGAAAAAATAGAATATTTAATACATAATTCTATTCACTTGGGAGAAGAAACACTACATCACAGATTCCACTGGTATTTTAAAGTTACAGTAATTATGCATCCCAACGTGTTGACTGAATGCCACGCAGCTGTCCTGCCAGGTTGATGCCTCTTGCCTGATGAAGTGGCCTGAAGTAGGACCACCAATCCCCTGCCCGAGGCAGCCACCCACTGACAACAGGAAACCATCCGAGCAGTCCAGATATTCACAATCAATAACCTAGCGGACACTGGGGCCCAGAGCAATCTCTGTCCACCAGCAGTTACTTGAACAGCAGTGGACTTTACGCTGCTCCACTGTCTACTGGCCACCGAGGCAGCGACAGGACAAGGGGAAAACACGTTGAACCTGGATGTCTACTCAGAAACATTCAGGTTAAACTTACACTGTTATATACTGTCAGATACAACGTGTGAAATTTCAGCCAGACCAGCACTCTAATTTTTCTACTAGATATTTAAGAATTATAAGAAGTTTAGCACAGAACTAAAAGACTAGTTTAGAAAATGCAGAACAGAAGCCAGCCAATATCGTTCCTCTTTACACGCTACTACTATGAATTAATATGTATTTCCAGATAGCGTATTTTTAACGTATACTTCAGAAAGTTATTGAGGTATTTACATCCTGGTACACAATCTACTTCAACTATTTAGGACCAGAGGTTAAATTTACAAACTTATTCGGAAGGTGGAAAAGCATCCTTATTTTAAGAAAATAACGCCAGTGGCTAATAAAACCAGCTTTTTAAAATCTCACTGAATGAAATCATAATCTACAAGGCATATAATGCAGCAGGTGCATATTACACATAAGAGAATACGTTTTTTAGATAAAAATATTGATCTTATTAAATGGCAACAATTTTCCCCCTGGATTGTTTCCACAGAGTTGTCACAGGAACCGATTTTCTGACTTAACTCAGCAGAGCAAATTGAAATTTGAAGAATTTTAGGGAACTGTCCCCAAGTACAATCTGTAGCAGCTTTTAAAAATCTGAAATATCAACTATTCAGCAAGCATTTTCTCAAACTGTTCCCTCTCTGGATAAGCAGAGCTATTGCTAAACAGGCCGACAATCAATAATAATAAGCTCTCTACTTTGAAACTTGATTGCAAAAGCTGCTGGAAAAGAAAAAGATGCAACATTCCCTCATTTCTTCTGAGTTTCTGCAAATCTGTTACATCCCTTTTTCACGAGCACCTTGTTGGAGGCAGGTCACTGCTGGCCCCACGGGAGTGCCCTAGTCAGATCCAGAAGCACCGGAACGTGGCCCTGCCCACTGTCCGTTCCCAAAGCCATCCTCGGAATGTCCAGCAGCATCCCAAGGATGGATATTAATGCGATGCTATTATCAAGCGACATCCTATTTTCTCTGCAGTATCCACAGGATAATGTACAGCTATGTAATCGGTGTATTTGATGCTGACTCCATCCCTGTAATAATGGTTTACAGATATCCTCATTCCTGGAAGACACAGGAAGGCTGGCCTGTGACTGCCTTTGCCAGGGAACACCCTCAGCAGAGGAAAGCAAATTGCCATCTTCTGATGGTGCATTTATGGGCTAATCCCCTGCCTGCTTTAACAGAGACATTCTGATTCCATTAAGGCAATCAGGCTTTATTATAAACGAGAATGTTATTGAATTTCACATTATGACCCTGGTCAAATGTGTGCAAACACGATTATCACCATAATTCCCTCTATTTCCTGTGCACTAGGCATTGTGCTGAGTGGCTCACCTAAGCGACTGCAGTGTATCAACTCCACGGGACAAACAAAAGCAAACCCCCCCTGCTTCTGTTGTTTTTGGGGGTGGGGGTTATCTGTTTGGTTCACTGTGAAATCCCCAGAACCTCACACGATGCCTGGCCCGGAGTAGGCACTGAATAAACGTACACTGAATAAGTGTTTGAGCGAATCATGAATGAACTACAGCTCTGTCAGGTGGCATTATCAGCCCCACTTTGCAGATAAGGAAGAGGGCTCATGGAGACTATGCACACATAGTCACAAACGAGTGCAGGAAAGGACTGGGACGCAGGAGTGTCTGACTCCAGTTTGTTCTGAACCTAGGGGTTCTTGACGCTACTGTCCTTTAGAATCACCTGGAGGACATCACACCCTAATACCCTGGCGCTCTGCTCATCAGACTCTCTGGGGAGAGGGAGCGAGGCAGCACCATTTTTTAGAAGTTCCCAAGTGATTCCAATTCCATACACTACGTGGCCTTCCACTATTTAAAAACAGAAATAGGTCCCGTTTTCTGATTCTATGTGAGGTCTCTAAGGAGACGTGTTCCCTCACAGCTCTCTTCCTCTGAAGACAGCCTTCCCTCCACACTGCAGGCTGCCCCTGCCCAGCCCACCGGTTTAATTCCCAATTACGCTTCCAGGATCAGGACTTTTTGTTTCCCTGATGCACCCACACCTCCGACTTTGGAGAGGCCTTTCCTATCCTCTGTTCCCGCAAACTCCTCAGCACTCAAATTCAGCACTGACACCACGTGTGTCTACTTACCCATCTCTCCCCGGGCTGCCGGCTCTGGGGTGGCAGTCTGCGGCACTGTGCTTTGTGCATTTTGAGTATTGCCTGCAGCTGGCCTCTACACGGGTCCTCTACAAAGCTTCACTAAACAAATACATTAAGGGATTTGCTAACTGTTTTCCCTTGTCACAGAAACTAACTAGCAAATGCCTTAAATAGTTTCTAGTACAGATATTTGAACATTAAAAAAAAGAGATTTAATGTTATTTCCTTGCTACCCCAAAAGCTGATCGTTAATTTCTCCAGTATGCTTGTTTGAAAAGTTTAATTTCTTTTATTTTTGCTTTGCAATTTTTTATACTGACCTTTCTAATGTGCTGTTTCAGTAGGGCACTGTTACCACACTGCCATATTGCAAATGTCACAGGGGCCCTAACTTATCTTAGAACAGTATGTGAAACTGTTTGTTTTGCACACAATGTTTTTGATTTTTAATAAATAATCAGTCTTTGCTGGGACTTATGGAATCAAAAATTTAAGTCAGATTTTTCTAGATTTTACCTTTGTGCCTTTGTGTACTTGTGAAGATGAAACTTGCAAGCAGTAAGATATAAAGCTTTTTTTCCCTAAATAATAGCACACAATCAAGGTACATGCAACCATATTTCTGGGTGGGCATGACCCAGTACAAGAGCCATATACAGTCTCTGTAAATAATTACTGTGAATATAAACATAGAGCCAAAAGCTAATGGGAGTTATGAACAAATTTACATGACAAGGTCTTTTTTTCTAAGAAGATAGCACATGACTGAAATAAAATAAGAAACAGTGTTTTAAATTCTGCTTCTAGACTGGCCTGCTGGGCAAATCAAATGACCGTTTGCTTTATTCTTAATTTCACTTTATCCCTCAATCCAGTTTGACTGAGTAATAAACACTGACATAAAGAAGCCTCACTGCTGGCCCTCCAAGGGGAAAGGTGCCAATGAGCATGGCCCAGTCCCTGAGCTTCAGCGCCCGTCCTCGGCTGCTTGAGGAAGCGCTGGCTCCTTGATTGAAGCAGGCAGTAAGAAGGGCAGGATGCATGAAATGGGACTCGGGGTGACTGACGTGGCAACATTTTACCAGAAACACTTAGGGATGAAGTGGCCTTGTCTCAACATTAGTTGGATAAACTAGAACGTAAAGCACTAAAAAACAATTTAAGAATTCTAGGTATTCCTGGAAATGGGACCAATGACGACTTCGAAGCTTTCAGCATCCAACTGCCAACAAGCGCTTGGAACATGAGGTGACAGCAAAGGTGTGGGTCAGGAGTAGCAAAGAAGCTCCCAAGACATTAGCTAAATCTAATAACTTTGAATTTCGCTATCCCTAGGCTACTTCAAATTCACGAAATGCACAGAGAATTCAACATGAGTGATGTACCTCGAAGTGGCCAGGAGTGTGTACTTAAGGGCAGCTGTCATCGGAAATTATGAAGGGCCAAGGCTAACCTTTGGGAGCCCAGGGAGAGGGACATGACGCCACTGCTAGTGGGACTCCAGAGCTCAGAGACAGCTCTTCATGACCTCTGCTTATGCAGAGCCTGGGGAGGGCAATGGTGAGAGCCTGCGATCAACACAATTTCTGAAAGACATCTTTCTAGGGCGGACTAAAGAAATATACCAGATGCCTCCAAGTTATGAGCTACAAGGTGCGGTCAATCTTTGGTTAGGTTGTTTAGTAATTTCTCGTTAGATTATCTTTGCATCACATAGTGCACGGCAAAGTGATAATAATTTCTTTTTTAAAGTAGTACTCAGAAAAAAAATCCAAACATTTTATTTTTAAAATTTGATAATTAAATACTATAGATCTTCCATTTATCCTCAAAGATCAAATGATAAAGAGAAAAATGATCTTTTTACATTTTTATTAGTGGTTTTGAAATGTTAATAGAATTAATCCCAGTTATTTAATAATTTATTAGGCAACTTTTGAGTGAAGAGACACACACATACATTCCACTGCTTATTTTCAACTATTTATTTTCCCATCTTATGAAATGGGAATAATTATGTTTATATTAGAAGATTCTTAGGACCTCGCAGACAATATATTTTAAACTTTTCACTATATGTTGGAGAAGTTCAGAGATTTTAAGTGAAGCAGTCAAGGACCCAGAGTTGTTGGTGACCTGTCTCCAATTAGTGTTTCTGCAGCATGGATGGTGGAGCCCGAACAGCCTGGTTTAAAATACTAGCCCTGCTACTCACTAGCTATGTGACTTGGGCAGATAACCTAACCTCTCTAGACCTCTGAGTCTTCATCTCCGAAGTTGGGATCATATTATCCACTTTATAGGATGGTTGTGAAAATTTATGATACAAAAAGTGCTGAGTGCAGTAAACGTATTCTATTTGTCCCATGATGCTAAGTCTCCTTTCTGATTCTTGGCTTGGTGCATACCATTGTAACATAACAAGGTCCATGAAAACAGGAAACTCCTACAGGTCCCTACATTCCCCAAGTCAGCCCAGGGTCATGTTCTGAAGATCTTAAATGTACAGACCCAGTCTCTCAAAACCTATGAGAAAACGAGAACCACGCTGACGGCATGACTGGTATTTCCTGGTCCCAGCACACTCTCATAAAGCCCCCGGGGGCCTCTGCAATAGTTTGCAAAGACACACGCACCTCTATGCCCCACTCTGTGCTGCAGGCTCTATAACCGGGCTTGTGCTGGTTCCTGGTAATGACTCCTCTGGACTCTGGGCCAGGTAACCTACCATGAACCTCTGACTGTTTTTCCCCTGTTTGGGAAACTCCTTCCTTCCTTCATTCTTTCACTCATCAAGCAATTTGGATCTCTGCTACGTGCCAGGCACAATTTTCCGTATTAGTCACCTGGATGCTTCCAGCCCAGTTATCATCCCTATTTGCAGGCCCAGCACTAAAGTTCCAGTCAGCAGCTGGTGATGACCATCTCATTTATTTCTGAATCTCCATATCATTATCCTCATCAAAACAGGGCTGACTACAAAAGGGATAGAGAAGTCTCAAGTGGGGTTTTGAAGGTAAATTTCCTGGATGAAAGCCTTCTCTGCAGTCATTAAAACCCCAAATGCTGTAAAATCGAGTAATTAAAATGACTTCTACACTTCCCACAAAAACGTCACTGTGAATAGTGGATATTTTTAGCTGTGATCTCAGGATGCCTTTACCACAACGGTCAATTCCACATTCAAATCTAGTCACAGGAGGGAAAATTAACATAAAGTCTGAATGTGCTCACAACTAACCTAAATAAATGCTTTGTCCAAGCAGAAAATTGTCCAACAAAAACACCAGAAAATCTGGTGATTTTTCTGATGGTTTCAGAAACCGTGATTTCGTGGTTTCCTAACACGTATTTGTTACCAGTATTTCAAAGACACGAGCATAAATTTCATTTACAGTTTGTCCCAGGATTACACATATGATGACCCTGGAGTGGGCTTGAGAATAAAACTCAAGGCATGGACCAAGACTTCACAGGGAGGAGCTCCCTGCCATGAGCACTCGCATTCTCTGCAGTCCGGGAACCGCACCTGCTGATCTCAGAGATGCTCCCCGCTCACTGAGAGGGCAGAGCCTGGTGGCAAGCAGGCACCGAATGTCCCGGTGGAACAGAGTATCTCACATCAAGGAGAGATTTACACCGACTAATGCAGCAGGCACCCCAAGGATTCATCAGATCTCTGAAACTGTGTGTGAGGGCCGAGTGTAAAAGCAACCTCTTGGCCTGCATTTTACGCTAGAGAGAATGCTTATAACCAATCTTTTTTTTTTCACCAAATAGAAATCTTCATGCTATCCCAACACAGACATTTAAAATTAGCAGATGTCACAAAAATAAATTTAAGAGATCATATTTTTAACTGAGGCCTCAATCATGGAAAAATATATATCAGGTTAAAACAGACACGGAATTCTAATACTGTCCCACCTCAACCGTGTGGTATTAACAGCTGGTATCACTGCTGATGTGATATGGAGATCCCTGCCACCTTGAAATGTAATCCCCGCCCCCTTTTTTGGAATGATTGGTGCATTAAGTTCTAAGAGAGAATAATAATTACATTGAGTTCAAGTGTTAAAATGTCTTAGGAAAACAATTAGTTAGTATGCACGCTACAGCTGGCATACCAGAATGTGGGTCTGCACATTCCCATGACCCCATAAAACTGCACATAAGTTAGTGACGTAAATTACTGACAGGTGATTCTGATCACTATAAATTTCAACATACATTTAAAGACAGAATTACTATATCACAATTAACATCAGAACACCTTTCGTAACCTAAAATGAATTAAGATATTAATCCATACATTTTATGGATAAATATCAGTAAAGGTTATGAAAGTCATTTATCACATATACCCCCTTAAAATCCAAACAAAGAAAGAAATATATGTGCTCAGAAGCAAAAGTTATCCACATACACTGCTCAGTAAACATCGAATCTCCAGGACCACCTACAGTTTATAAAATTTAGCTCTTTTCTGAAAAGCCCTGGAGTTCCTGCTTCTCCTGATTAGTTCTCCTTCGATGAGATTTCAAGTCCGTGATATAGATTCACCACCGTCAGGATTTTCCTAGTGTTTGTAATTATGAAATAATTTTCGTTTAAGTTTAAAAGAATAACAATGGCTCCTTGTCAATAAGGAGAACTATACAGCTTCTCTTCAGGGAGGAAGGAAAGGGAAAATTTTCCTCAAGATTCAAGATGAAACATAACAATTTTTTTTTTTTTTGAGGAAGATTAGCCCTGAGCTAACTACTGCCAGTCCTCCTCTTTTTGCTGAGGAAGACTGGCCCTGAGCTAACATCCGTGCCCATCTTCCTCTGCTTTATATGTGGGACGCCTGCCACAGCATGGCTTGCCAAGCAGTACCATGTCCGCACCCGGGATCTGAACCGGTGAACCCCGGGCCGCCAAGGAGCAGAACGTGCGCACTTAACCGCTGCGCCACCGGGCCGGCCCCACAACAATTTTGAAAATGACTATTATTACTAAAGGTAGCCTGAAACCCATATGACTATATTGATGAATTTGATGACCATTTTTTTAAAAAAGACCATTTTAACACCTACAAGTCATACGTTTTAAATTGAAGAGAATTTTAGGGGGAAAACATGCTATAATGTAAACTTCCACAATTTAGCGAGAAGATGAGTAACTTCGCACTCTGAAAACTGTCCCAGGTTTTGACTGATGATTTTGCTGGAAAACGCTAGGCAACTGATACTGTGTTCACTTGAACGAGTGCAATCATTACTCTAACACTGAGACTGAGCACTTGGAATCACACACTCAATGACAGAGGATTGGAAACATCCTCACCACGGGTTGTAACGGGGCACCAGGCATCATGGCATTGGCGAGTTGCATTTGCTGGGCCAGCATGGCCATGTTCTTCTGCTGAATCAAGTTATTGCGCCCATTTATCTCCAACTGCGTTTTTAAGTGTGGGGGTGGATGAAGATATTTGCAGTTCTCCCTGGAGCAACGACCCTAAAAAACGAAAGCAGAAAATACCATCTTAAAAACGAATAAAATAAGCAAATTTTAAAAATACATAAATAACGCAAACCTACCACTTGAATCTACCATGGGTTTTTCACACAATGTATTGTCCATATCATTTTATAATACATTTAGAATAAGGAACGAATACACCCAAATGCATTATCAAAATGAGGTATTAAGACCTTTGAAAAAGTTCTAAAGCTTAAAGAAGTTCCTTTATTTTAATATTAGCACATATTTCCAGATCCAAGTTTAAAAATCTACAAACTGTCAGGCTAATATTAAAACATAGATATCAAATAAAGAATATGAGGCTCTTCTAATAATGTCTTCTGGTTAACTTTAATGAACCCAAAAGAATCACGAAGTTTTACCATCTGTTTTTTACGTGTACTGAGTTCTAAGGAAAGTAACGTAGAGGATTTGAAGCACGTGTGTCTTCAGTAAATACCTTGACAAATACCTCATAACCGATAACATTACAATTACTGCTAAGCTTTATAAGCCCATGTATAAAGAAATTTACAGACTACAAGAAGAAAATCCCCACATGTTCCCACTGCATCTATATAGAGATTAATAAGTAAAATGAGACATTGGTAAAAAATGTAGCTTTTGACCTTTCAAAGCTAAATCTACTCTCCATTACCCAAGAACTATAAAGCAATAAGAAATAGATATATTTATCCTCTAAAAAATGTACAATGTCAAATGGAGAAAAAAGAATAATTTACTATAAAATAAGAAATGTGAATATACTTTCCTTTTGGGATGATTCTCTTCACCGAAAAATAGATATTAAAGTCTATAATATGCAACATTGTGTGAGGGATCGTACCCATATTATTTCACTATATTGTCGTCACTTTGATAGTAATGGACCTCATCAGTTACTACCTTGACAACTTCTCTCACCAATAAATCTAATTAGAACTGTTTGTGAGGGAAAAAGAAAGATTTAATTGAAGCTATCAACCACCTTCTCGAGCTTTCTTTGATTTTTCTAAGAAAAATCTATTTACCATAATTTGATCTTATACTGTAAATTGACTCAGAAAAGTGATGCTTCTGTTCGTGATAAAATTTGTCACAATTCTACTTCGAATGATCTATTTCTGGCTTGTTTTGATGAAAATTTTTAGGAATAAGTTTCTACACAGCGCTAATATCATTACAGTTTACCGCCTGTAATTTTAACAAGCGTTATGTAATAAAGCATTACCAATAATACTTTAAATCAGGAGGCAGTGCAGGACAGGAGCTGATGGCAAGAACCTTCCAGATCTCAAGACCCGGGGTAGAGACCCAGCTCTCTTACTCATCAGCTGCTGGAATCACACAAGCTAACTTCTTTAAGCCTCAGGCTTTTTATCCATTTCAAAATTGCCAGATAATCTACACCACAGGTTTATTATGAAGATTAAGGAAGACATCGCATACGTCATGTCCTCGGTACTACGTGGCACTCTCTGGGCAAGGGAGAGGTCAGGAGCTGCCATTGCCATCACCCTACCACATTTTAAATTGCATATCCAACCAAAAACACCCACACAAAATATTGGCATGAAAGTAGTTTTTATAATATCTGTTAGTGATGGCTATTGATATGTTCACAAATAAAGTAACATGTTCACATCTGTGACTTATTCCAAATGAAATCACCCCAGTTGCTATCTGTTGAGATCACAAGCATGTTATTAACTTCAAAGCATCAGGATGCAAAACAACTTTTATAAAAACACAGTATCACAAGATAAGCCACAGAGAATGACTGGCCAACATAAATAAGCTCATGGATGACACAGGGTCTGCTTTCAGAGATGTCCAGTTGAGTTCTCCTAAAGAAAACCTGCTTTTTCAGTAGAAAGAACAGCGTGGCTCTAGGAGAAATTCTGGTTCTCAACATCTCCATGTCATATTTCTTACTAAGATTGGATTTGCTTAAGTGCAAATAAGCAGGGTTATATCCACCCTGGGGATTCAGTTACTGTCAATTCACTTAGGTCAGTTTCTATAGTTCCATAAATAGCACAGAGACAGCCCTGGCCCTGGAGCCAACACTAACACCAGTCTTCCTGAGCACTTCATTCTAGTGCCTCCCTTGCACACGAACCGCCCCGCCCTCCTGCCTCCACCACAGCCTGGATTGAAACGGGGAAGGAGAGAAAACATATGCCCCCACCACGTACTCTGTCAGTGCCTCTCAACACTTTTCGCAGACGCTGAGACCTTTGGTTTGTTTTGTATCTACGATATCTACTCAGGAAAAATGCTGCTCTCCTACATTTCTCACATGCTACCTTTCCATGCCCAGCATGACTTGATTGCGTTGGAGCCTCACTTTCAGAACGCTATGTTCCTAAGAATTGCCAGAGGATATTTTGTGAAAAAGTATACAGACTACCAAGCCTCTTCCGCAGAGTCTGTGCCAACAGGTCTTGGGGCCAGGAGTCTGCATTTTAACAGGATTCCAGGGAATACTACGAAATACAGTTCTGCAAAGCCACATGAATCTTTCACTGACATGTGGAAGAAACAGAGTCGTCTCTGCAATTGATATTAGATACACTTAGTTCCTAGGAAGTTCGAGACTTGTTTAATGCTGACTGTGCTGCTGAATGATTGTGGTTTGACAAATACAAATGTCAAGAATAAGAATAAACATCCTCTTCTAGAGGATTGCCTAAAACCAAGCACAAAGCCACCAGCAGCATCCCTTCCGTGCAGAGTGCAGGTAAATACGACATCGGCACCTCTGCAGGTTCCTCCATCTCTGAGCTCCCAGCACCACGCCTCAATAAGCGTTTGCAGAATGAATGAAGGAACACTTCTTCCTAATTGCGCAAAGATGAATTCTACTCTGACTCTGTTCTGGAGACAATGAAGACCACAGAACAGAAACTAAATCTGATACCAAACGCTGATTCTGAGTTGTACCATCCTAATGATGCCTTTATTCAGAAGCCAGTAATTTGAGCACACGATAAAGCTTGCCAAGATAAAAGGATAAAAGGGATCAGGAGGTTTGTCAGTTTCCCTAGGGAAGCAAGATTCAATGTATTTGGCATCCTAAAATCTATACAGTGACAACACATTCTGAAAATCTAAAAGCAGAAATTCAATCATATCTAGTGCTCACATACACAGATTTCTGCATAGGAACTGCTTCTCTCAAGCATCCAGATTTCACCTCAAGGAAAATAAACTGGGCTGCTAGGTTCAGTGCAAAACCATAAAGAAGTTTTTATTCAGTTTTAATTGCTACATGGCATTCTACCTCTTGCCATATAATTGCACACTTTATCAAAAGTAGCTTGGTTCAAACAGCAGCTTTGTGACTTACTTGCTGTGTGACCCTGCGGAAGTCAGGTAAATTCTCCGAAGGCCCAAAGCTTTTCTGTAGAATCTTAACAATGCCACTGCTCTCACTGCTGCTGCGTGAGGACTGCACAAGAAGGCGGGCCAACCTCACACACGGCTCCTGGTTTAACAGGCTGGCAATAAATATTAATCATTTTTCTTTCATTCCCTAAGTTCTCCAGTTAATAACAAGGAGGGCAATTGCTTAATTTAGCACCATATCTGTTAAAAGTACTAAAAATAATACAAGTAGCAAAACTCAGTGACAATGCATGTCAATCATCAAGAATGTAATACAAGCTTGGCCCTTAATCACGATTCTGTATTTGCCACAGCCACTAACGAAGAAACGCCGTTCTAACGAACTTCTTAATGCTATGTTTCTGTTGTTTGCTTTTGTTGATGGCACTGAAATCGTATTATCAGTGAGCTGTCAGCTGACCAGCTGGCCCACCCGCAGAGCCTATACCACAAATACCTCAGACACCCTTCAAGCAACTCAACACAGATTCCAAAGACATTATGGTGATGCGTATATTTTGTATTTTGAGGGAATAGACGAAGCTCAACAAAATATTGACCCAGACTGAGGCCATATTTCTCTAATAATTTTTCCACATATTTAAATTAACCTGTCTGAAAAAGTCACACTTTTCCCCTTGTAGTCTTAAAAGCCTGTATGAGACAAATAATGGTCATTTGACAAATCAATTCATCAGGTCCTTAATCTCTGAAGTTACAAACTGTGCAATAGTGAATTTAAAGGCTTTTTCATTAGCCTTTGAAATTGGCACAAAGTTTCTGATTATAACTAGAGATGACGTATGTTTAGATTGTTTGAGCCAGGTTAATTTTTAAATCCGGCTCAAACGGGTTTATAGTTACATAGTTTGTAGTTTAATAAAGCACGCTTTTAAATAATTACATAGTCTGAGCATATATAGTACACACCTGAAAATGATGTGTATGCGATCTGTATAGTGAGATATAAATTCCACAGAAAGGAAGAAACTGAATAAAACTAGAGATGGCAATTTAGAGATATGAGATAACTATTTCTTAGCTATTTTTAATATTTATTTAAGAACCAGCTAACAATCAAAAATAAAACATCTTATTTAGAAGTTGGTCAAATTTACTTAATAAAACGAAAAAATAAAAATCCTATTTGAAAACTGGAAAAACTAATTTTCCATTTTTAATTATACTTCCTCCACCTGAAATAAAAGAAATATTGTGATTTATGAGGTCACAATATAAAAAGACATCTTATTAAGCTGCCAGATGGTAACTACGTGGTAGGATTAAAATTACTGAGTCATATTTGGGTAGACTCTGGAAATAAAGGGACAATGAAAAAATTACAGGGGTATCTTATAAGCTGGTACCCCTATAATTTTTTTCATAAGTCTTTTCCAACTTTCATTGGAAATACTGGTTTTCTGTTAACACTGTTCAAATTGCAACCCCATATTTCTATTGTTAAAACAAAACCAATACTTCCTTTGGGACAGCTGAGATATGCAAGTCTTTTTGATGCACTTTCTGGAGATATTCACTGCTCAGATATCGGCCAGAAACTCTGGCAAAGAAATTTGGTAGTTTCCTATTGAAAATTCTTACTGTTTTTTTCTTTCAACTAAGATGATACAAATATCTCAGAAGAATTGTGCCAAAGGAAAAGAAAAAAAACACTGGCAGTCAAGAAATATCATTTCCCACATTTCCAAAAATGTTTTATATGGTTCTACCATGCTTTTTAATTATCAATTCTAATGCAAAGGGTGAATAAATTTACATATATGTAATACTTATTTTTAAATTACAAGTATCTAGTGGTAAGAAATTTACACCAGTTAAAAGGTAATGAACTTTAAGACAAAATGAGACCTACACACACGAACATGCATAAACACGCACATACACTCAGTGCTTTGTTTTCGTTTAGGCAGATAGGAGTTTGATTAACTCTAGGAATTACAGTTTATTGGCTTTTGCAAATATGGAAAATAAATTAATTGCATTTAGCACACAGGATATTGTAGCTCTTAAATGTATACTTCCTCGCAATCCACTTGTTTCTGTAAAGGACTTGTGTCAGCTTACAAGAACACACACACCCTAAAAAGAAGTTCGAGGTTTCTCAACTTCAGCACTATTGACATTTGGGGCCAGATAAGTCTTTGTTGTGGGGGCTGCTCTGTGCCTTGTGGGATGTTTGGCAGTATGCCTGGCCTACTGGATGCACTCCTGCCCTCAGTTCTGACAACCAAAACTGTCTAGATATTGCCAAATATCCCTGGGGGTGAGGGGGAGGCAAAAATCACCACCAGCTGAGAGTCAACCACTGCTTTCTACCTAATGGGGTTTAATAGGGTCTCCGGCAGTCTGCTAGGGCTCCCATAACAAAATCCCATAGACGGAGTGGCTTACAACAGAAATTTATTTCCTGGCAGTTCTGGAAGCCAGAAGTCCAAGATGAGGGTTCTTGCTGATTTGGTCTCTGGTCTGAGCTCTCTTCCTGGCTGGCAGACAGCCACCTTCTTGCTACGTCCACACGTGGCCCTTCCTTGGTGCATGCACGCGGAGAGACAGCGAGCCATCTGGTGTCTCTCACAGGGACACTGATGCTATCAGATCAGAGCTTCCTCACACTTAGGACTGTAGCCTTAATTACTTTAACCTTAATTATTTCCTTAGAGGCCCCACCTCCAAATACAGCCACACTGGAGACAGGGCTTCAAGATGGGAACTTCAGGGAGACACTTTCAGTCCATAATTAAAAACTCCTAACCCAATGTTATTTGTAAGTAGCTTTAAATATTGTCATACTTACATTTAAGTGGTAGGAACCTTTATTCTGGGAATTTCCTCCAACATAATAGACTTATACTATAAAACCTTACTCAAAAGGAGTGAGCAGTTGATCAGTTATTCCTTCTAATTTTGCTAAATTCTAATAGCTACAGTTTCTAAAACCTTTCAAGGTATGAATAACACGGGTTTCAATGTTTTCTTTTAAATTTTTCTTTTATTTAAAACAAAGACAAATGAAGAATGTGGTATATCAAAGAGTCAAAAATAATTAAATTCTAAAATCATATCAATAGCTCCACTGACTTGCTAACTGGAATAGTGACAATGCTAACTTTTTTTTAAGGGCAAGTAACATTTTCTTGTCTTTACTTCCTTACAGAAAGTCCTTTCAGGATAACTAAAAGTTAGACATGTACCCCATCCTTTGAAAAAGAAGCTACTGAGAAAGAAAAATTAAGTACCCAAAGATCCCAAAACATAATTAAAGACTTCTGACCACCAATTGGAATTCTGGAGGACCCAGTGCATAATGTTGTTTTTAATCATATGCAAGGTATACATGTGTATGTATGTAATTGTACACACACACACACACACATATTCACCCAAATTATGCACCTATTTCTAAGAGCAGCATATGTATTCCATACATAGATTTCGCTTTTGTTGCAAACGTAAGAAACCTAGGCTATATCGTTTAAAATTTATATTTCTCGTTTTATTTGGAAAAACACATAAGGACTTTCAGAAACCTACAGCACAAAACCTAAAGGTGACTGAAGTATCATTTGGTAGAAATCCCTAAAGTAGTGAAAGACATCTTCATTTTTTTTTTCTTAGAAACCCTCTATGGAGATTTCACTGATTTGATGTTGTTTGTTTTGTCTTATATTATATTATATATTTATATATACTAAACATTTAAATATATAGTATTAAGATATTAGTAATTTTTCTATTCAGTTTTTATTCTCAAATATTATGACCATTTAACCCAGATAAGAAAATGGGATCTCTTTTTTTGCACCTTTGTACTTATTTCAGAGTTTTACCATTTGGAAAAGGCAGGAAAATATTCTTTAAACCAAATACAACTTCCCCTGTTTTAATTTCTTCATTGGACTTTCAAGTAACACCAGGAGCAAATGCTTAGCATCCCCATAGAACATAAAGAAAGAAGTCAATTCTTCTCTTATTTTGCCAAGCAATTAATCTCTAGTCTTCTAAATTCAACATGAAGTAAATATAGCAATGCTAATCAATATTTAAAGCTTAACTTTCTAGGTGTAAATTGCCATTTCTTCATTCAATCAACATAAGATCAAACGCTTGGAGCTCAAGTCAACACAGGAGCTGGGAGAATTTTCTCTGACCAGTGAGAGAAAAAGGCAGCAGAAATTTATGAATGTATTTTCACTGGGATAGTCCTAATCTCTTTAAGTTATTTTACCACAGATACAAAAGGCTTTCAAACGAAATGCAATACAAGGCAAATTTAGATTTTTCCCTTTCCTGATCCCATAAAAAGTTCATATTCACATATTCACTGCAGCTTAATTATTGAGACTGCCAGTAAGAGAAAGAAAGACACATACACACAAATACACACAACCTATTGTTTCAGTTCGTAATTTTACCACGGCTGAAAGAACGTAAAAGAACGTAAGTGACTCTGTTTCACTGTCATTAAACATTTTCTAATCAAAGTCCAATCTGATCTCAAAGAAACAATTTTAGGGCAGACTTTTCAAGCCATTTAAAGAGCCCTCTCCAGTATCCAAAGGCTGTTTTAGGCACTATTTTATAGAACATTCCTAAGTTTGATGATGAAGATTCTTGGACGCTAAAGCCAACAGTGACATTTACTATATCCCAGAATATCCTCGGTGCTGATGTAATGTCGACGCACTCTAACTCAAACACCGGGATCCTATGACTTTTCTCCCAGAGAACTTAGGAGCTTTAATTGCACAACTCCATTAATCATCTTGAAAATGGCATAACTGAAACTCTACACATCTAGATAAGCATTAGGTAATGCCTGAGAGCCGGGCTAGCTGCTGCGGAGGAGGCGGAGAAAGGGAAGAAGGCAAGAAATCACACGACATTCTTGTTACAAAAATACCACGCCTTTCTCCAGCAGCTTTTGTCTGTGAGCAATCAGATACACGTACAACTGTGACAGCAACCGTTATACCAGCACACAGTTTTAGCTGATAGTCATCTGAAGAAATCTTAGCCTCCTCAGAGAGGGCCCATGTGGATCTTACATTCAGAGTTGCTAGCGATGGAATGCTGGAAGAAGAAACAGCCTCAGTTTTCCTTCGTACCCACGGCCTCCATCCCACAGAATCTCGCGAAAGTGTGCAGCCATCTATGAAGCGTGCCATGAAACGTTTAACTGGCACCTACTCTCGCCCCCTATTCCAGTCTTCCTGGGCTCCAAAGATGGGTCTGGCCAGCATCCCTGAGCCAAACCAGAGTCTCTATGACCTTGTGAAAGCCTAGTGACATTTGCTAGGTGCCAGCATCATTAAATGGTCCAACATTTGTTGGTTGCTTTTTTATAGCGTCATAAAATTGGAAATGCCAGATCACTATGTTTCTATTATTTTTTCAATTGCTTCATTATTTTTTCGGTACAGCAACTGTCAGACTTCTAAACTGTCTGTAGCAGAAACACTTCTGAAGTTTTATGGCATCCAAATCAGACACTCTTCAATCTTGGCTAATAATTAAAAGCCCTAACATTTACATAATAAAATGTAGTGCTCTATTTGTAGCGCATGCCTTTCAATTGAGAAACAGAGAATGTTTTACAAATAGTACCCAATTCATCATCCTAGCATTATTAGGTGGATTACAGCATGACTGTCTCTATTATATTTCTAGGGCTTTCCTGAGGGTAAAGAGGAGGTAAACTTCTTAAGTCCAATGCATATAATTTTTTCCTTAACAGTCTCTTGGAAGACCTGTTTAAGCAGTTCTTCACAGACTTATTCCAGCTCCTGGCGCATTAACAAAGCAAAAGCTCTCCATCTTCAAACACGCCTCTAAAGGCAGAGAGGTCCTTGCCCAGGGCACGCAACTGAGCCAAGGGTTGGCACTCTTCACCATTACGCTAGAGGTACGCAATCATATTAATGATCACTTGATCATCTTTAATCGTGTAGGTCTTCCAATCCTCGCTCACACTAAAACAAAGATGACTCTAGCCAGAAGAGGACAGAACCAAATGGATGCTTCAAACCCCTTTGAGTCCGACAAAGGAAAAGATGTTACACAATATGAGAAACTAATTTTGGAAAAGAGTAATCTACGTGGTATTTCCAAAGTGTAATGGAAAAAATTAGGTTCTCTTATAAATTTCAGTTTATCTGTCACTCCTTTCTTCTCCCTCAGCAGGACCTATATTATAGGATCAACAGGAGAAAAGAAAATAATTGAACACCAAACAAGTTCAAATTTTGCTGCACATTATCCATTTCAACAAGAGACCTAGTGAGGTGAGGGATTCCATTGACCTGGCCTCTGTGACCTAGATATATCACAGATAAAGAAACGGTGATTTTATATAGAAAGAAAGAATATATGTATACACCAAAAATGAAAAACACCAAGTTAGACTGTAGTAGAGAGAGGATGGTAGGTTTTAAGGGGCATCTTTTATTCAGCAATACAAAAGAAACTAAAGGAAATTAAAGAGAGAGACCACTTTGGTGATGTCAGCTCAAGCACAATAACATCATCACCCTGGATTTATAGGAAGCATTTGCTGCATTCGGACCTCCTGGATCCCATATACGCCTACAAATATAGGAAGTAAACCCATTTTTACATTTCGAAAATGACAGCATCTCGTATTAATCATGATAAACTTTAAAGTATAATATGATACAATGTTTTCAAAGTCCCATTTCAATATTTCCATTGTAAATCTTCCAGCAAAGTTCACTAGATGGGATGGTATATATTATAAATACGATTAGTGCCTAAATAATTTTCTAAACTATAACAGATGTCCAAAATTTTGGCTGTCAATTATATGCAGAAACTATGGCATTACACTGCTCTCGAATCTTTTAGAGATGTCACTGCCTCTGCCAAATATCAAAGACCCTACTTCTTCCCCAATTTTTTATTCGGACTCCTCGGTAAACCTCTGGGATTTCCTAACAGAAAACAAATGTTGTCACTTTCTGACCTCACAGATTCTGCCTCAAGTCCAGCCATTAAATGCTACTACTTCACATAAACAACAATGACAGAGCACGAAGAAAAGGTGAGTCAACAAAGGTCCTCACCGCTGCTGACCACTGTCCCCCTCAGACAGATCAACGTTGTACTTGAACAAAACGTGCTCAGTGACACTGGCTCTGTCTCTGTGGGGAAAGCACTCCCCTCCTCCATCCCCACGACAGTTTGCTAAAATTGTGCACAGCCATCAGCCCTCTCTCAGAGTTCAGGCTGCAGCGAGGAGAAAGACAATTGGCTCCTGAGCTCAGAACACATCTCTGTTGGATGCTGACTGCAGCAACACAGGCAGGAAGGGTGAAAAAAATCTCTGGAAGTAGAAAAGCAGAATCACCACCAGGTGATCTGAGCCTGTCTCCTCCTCTGCACACACCTCCTCCACCCCCCACCAGAGACACCCACGGGCTTTCTAAGGCAGGTCCCCAAATGGCTGAAGAAGTAACGCTCAACCAAAGTTACTTAAAAATTAGCACTGGGAATAAAACAGGAAAGTCGCGGAGTTTTGAGAAAGAATTCATATTTCTCTCGTATCCTTGAAAAGCTTTTTGGGAAAGGATCCACATGAACAATAAACAAACAAATAAATAAAAAGAGATGCCTATGAACTACAGAATTCTTACAAAACACCTAGAAGATGAGTCTCTAAGGCAGAAGTGGATTGAAGTCATCACTGGAGAAAGCTCAATCATCACAAGGTGCTCCCTTCTACAGGGCAATCAGCAGCCGCAGAGCGTATACTTAAGAGCTTATTTAAGATGAAAAGTATGGTGATGTTGGGCCTCACAGGAGCGTGAGCCATGGCAACACTGTTTTTAATAAGCCAGAATGTGCACGTAAGAGGGAAAGGCACAGGCAGCTTCACTGATGTTATTCTCTCGCTATCATCTCAACAACATTTAGGCTGACAGCCCAGATCTGCTAACTACCCAGCTTGGGTGCATTAAGTGAGTAAAGCAATGCCTCTCTGCATTTCACACTCTCTACCAGCAAAAGCAAGTGGCTGTTAGTAGAAACAGTCGTTCCACCTTCCTTGCTACTTGGTGCACGCCTCTCTCCCAGCTGGTCGCCAGCTTCACTGCGCATGGTCCTCACCTCTTCCTCCCGAGCCCACTGCCTCCAGAAGGGGCTGGTGCCCTGGCCCTGTGCCCACAGCCTAGGCCAGGCCAACAAGCCCCATAACTGTCTGCCGAGTGAATGAGCCCTGACTCTATTCCAGAATATAAGATATTCTGGCCAACAAACAGCTCTCAAACATTCTTCCTGCACCTTCTCCAGGACCTCACCCACGGCAGCCCCCTTTTCTCTTCATTCAGTTACAGCTGCCTTCTCTGTCTCCTCCCATCTGGTCCTTTTTCAGGTAACTCACTATTGTTAAACAGCCATAAGTTTGTACTCCGCTCCACCCAAATGAGAAACGTGGTCACTCGCTGGATTTGTCTGTGTCCTTGGCTTGTCAGCTTCTCATACCCAGGCCCTAGAGATCTGCACCTAGGAACCATCCCAGGACTTGACACAAAACAGCAGCAGAGCCCCAGCTCGATGGTTAACATCACAGGAGCTGGAAGCCCAGAGTCATCTGTTCAAATGCCAACTTTGATATTTATTAGCAGTGAGACTGCGTTAATTATTCACCCTCTCTGAGCTTCCACTTCCTCTTCTGTAAGGATGAAGGTAGGACTACCATGCTAGGGGTGAGGTGAGCATTAAATGAGAGACTGTGTACAGGGCCTCAATTACAGGCTGGTACTCAGTCAGTGGAAAGGACTGGGCCCTCCCACTCTCCAGCTCGTTCCTCACAGGCATGGAACCTTGCAGCCCCAGCTTCCTGTCACTCAGCCCCCTCTTGAGAGATGCTTCACAACATCCCTTCCCCTCCTGCTTCAACCTCCCCTTTGTCAAAGTCCTTCAGCTCTCCATCAGGTTAGAATCTCTTCTACTGAACCAACTTACACTAAGCCTGTAGAGGCCAAGGATGGCAAATGACCAGTCCAGTGGGGAGAACTCCCATCCAGGAGCCAGGGAGACCTGGCCTCACCCTAGCACTCTCATCCACCAGCAGCATGTGGCCTCACGCAGGTACTCAACCTCCGAGCCCAAAGGGTGCCTTCATCTGAGAAACTGTATCCAGTAACATAACCCCCGGGTGGCTATGAGAAAGCTTGCCCAGTGCCCAGCGCAAGAATCAACAAACACCCATTTCTGTTACCATTAGGAAACTGGCATCTATATTTTAAAACGGGTGGATAAAAGGGTATCATTTTTCTAGATTAAATTTGATTATGAGAGGTGACCCTTTCCAAATCACACTTTCTGTGGACATTTTCTCTTTCACTTTCGCTCCCTTCCTCCTCTTTACTTTCTTGCCAGGTAGAACAAACTCACAGGAGTGAATTCGGCACCTGTCAAATTGTTTTACGGGCAATTTCTACAAGTCTGTCTACCCCTCTAGATTAAGAACTTGTTAAAGACAGGACTAAATCTAACTTAGCAACTTAAGCATTTTTAGTAAATGTCTGTAGAATTAATAAGCAATTTAGGAGACAGGAGGGCCTTTCCCATGTCCCAGCTATCACACCACTGAGACAACCCTGTGAGGCTTGAGCCATCGGTCCTTAATTGTGGCTGCACATTATAAACAAAATAATCCTATACTCAGCCTCCACTCCCAGAAGTTTTGATTTACTTGATCTTGGCCGGGTCCCAGGCAAGCTCTCAGATGATGTAATGACTTCTACTCTAAGGACCACTGGGTAGTCTACATACCCCAGCACAGGTTCTCGTTTACACATCAATCACAACCTTCCACAGGTATTTTAAACCCAGTGTTTGCCAGTGACTCCAAGATAACTGCTGATGTTATCTGGCAGTCATTAACTGATAATTCTGTTTCTAAACTGTCCGTTTCCTTCACAGCTCCTTTCCTACACCGTGGGAGAAAGGTTGGTCAAGGTCAAGGGGTCACACAAAAAAAGCCACTGCCTTTGGTTCCCTTGGGCATATTGTCCTAGGACAAGGCCTCAGAGCAGCAACATCTGGTTTCTAAATATCTTGTTCATAGGGAGCAAAGGATCTTGTGGGAAAAGAAGCTCAAGGGATCCACGTCATCAAGGTACCATGAAAGCCCTTAAGTATTCTTTTATATACTCAACATAGAGGGTTCACTAAAGAGAAAGTGTATCAATGACATGGGTAGCATTTTAGATAAGCAATAGCAGATTGCAGACAACTGAGTTTCATTCTCACCAACTGAGGGCTGGAGCTCTTAGGTAGTTCCCATGTTATGTCAGCAATATTGCTTTTACAACTCAATTATAAGTTGCCTATGCTCAAGTTAAATTTTTCATAGCTGCAGTAAATATTTATAAAGATTAATTGACATGCTGTAAGTTTTCAAGTAAGAAGATAAGAGGTCTCCACAGGGTTACTGCCATTTGCTTTGGAAGACCACTATAATGGGTAGAATTCTTTCTCTAATGGTGACCTCCTCAGTGTCCTGTTCAGAGGTAATTACAATGTCTACCATTAACTCTCCCAACGGTATCTACCGTTCATCTTCAGAATCATCCCAAGAAGTGATTCTTATTAGCCACGTTTTACAAATGAGGAAAAGGAGTCTTCTAGAGGTTAAAGCCCATATAAGGGCCCCCCAATGTTAGGTGGTGAAGTTGGGAAGTTTTGACATGTCAGGGTCAGCATGCATCCCACCAATGGGCAGGCAGGAAAAGGTGGCCTAAACAATCTAGGGGCTGAGGACAACTTTAATTTGTTACTGCTGTTTGTTTTCAGATATAACAAATGATTTTCGCCACAATCCAGGGAGAGAAATTAAAAATTGATAATATGTGCTGCCCCCATGAGAAATCATCAAAAATTAAACAGCAAGTTTCTTTTGTGTTTCTTGTAATAATACCAGAGCCTAGAGAGTCTATGAAATGATTCTAGAAGAGCTATATTTATATCTAAATCAGAAATACAGTGTGCTTGCACACACATGCATTCATGCAACACAGACCAAAGAGAAAACAGAACAGAACAACTGATTTACTGTCTCCAAATCTAACTAAAAAGTAAGCTAGAAGATAGGAAATCAATGGACGAGGCAAAAACTAAAACAAATATAGAAGTGTTTTTGCCCTGAACCATACTTTGCACCAAATCTTACTATCTTCCAGAGTAACTCATTTACACATTTACTCACCAACTACTTGAGGAGACCTGCAGTGGGGACACAAAATGAATCAGACACATATTCTATGAAGGGAAATAAGGCATGCACATAAAGAACCAGAATACAAGGATAGAAGGCAAAAAGTGTCATAAGGGACATTCAGATAAGGAGTTCTTATAATTTGAAAGAAAAAGAGAATGTTTCCATTTAAAAGAAGCAGATAACAGCTTTGAAGAAGAGGTGGACTTTATATATGAGGCGTGTTAAGAAAAGATATCCAGACAGAGGAAATAGCATAACTTGCAGCATCAACGACAAGTAATAAATTTATAATAACAGGAGTGGGAAATCAGTTTGAAAAGTAGGGTGAGTCTATCTTGCGGACAGTTTTAAAAACTCAGTTAAAGACTATCCACTTCCTTCTGTAGCCAGGGAGAGCCACTGGGTGGAGCCAGGGATGACATTAGCAAGGCTGTACTTTATGAATTCATCAGGCAGGAGCACAAGAGGGCCTGAAGTCACACGGAGCCTGGGGAGGGGAGGCCAATTAAGTAATTATTTTAATAGTCCAGCATGGCCACAGACTGACCATTCTCCACGCAGAACTTCCAGACCCATCTTTCTCACAATCTCCCACCCACTCCTACTCTAACGCACGCCAACTCTCCCTCTTCTCTTCCAGCCATACTCAGTTACATTCAATTCCTTGCACAAGACATCACTTGCTCCATGCAGACCCAGCTATTAAAATACCCCACTCGCCCTGTTTTTTTTGGGAGGGGGTCTGCCTAACTTTTAGTTAGAGTTAGAGTCTCCAGTGAAATGTCACCTCCTCCAGGAAATCATCTCTAAACTTCAAATCTTTGTTTAATCCTCTTCTAGCTGATTCCAGAGCATTCCTTATACTTTCTCATAATTGCTTGTCAGCTGCCTATTTCCTTCACTAGACTGGCTCAATGAGGGTAAAAACCACAATGTTTATTTTCCAGTTGCATTCCCAAAATGAGAATATCTAGGATAATGTCAGGCTCATAATTGGTGTAACTCATTGGATAGGTCAATAAATAAAGAAGTCTTATAAAGCAGAATGGACATTACATGATATACATGTAATACATGTATGATAGACATATACTTACATACAATACAACATACATTAACTATATGTCTAACTCCCAAACACACCTAGAACAGCCCTTTTTCAAAACCTAGTAATGTTTTGAAAATGTGCTTATTGATTAACTGTCAAATTAAGCTTTATTATTTTCCAATTTCTTGCAACTTAATAGCAAATTTCTGGTTCAATCATTAGCCTATTATTGTTTCATTATTTCTTTCATATTAGGATAAAAATTGGACCCCACACTACAGCCACATCAGAAAAGAGTAAAGTAACTGTAGCCTGGCTTACTCAGCCTGGAAAATGTTACTCGGAAGCGTCGCTATCGTAGGTAGCTTGCACAAATTCCGCAGCATTGCTCAAGGGATAAACCAGGAAAATGAAACTACATTTTTTTTCCCATTGTAATATTTCTTGTTAGATTAACCACATTACATTTTTCCCAATTACACAAAAACCAAAAGCAATAAAAAACAAAGTTCATGTTTGCCTCATTTTATTCTGCTAGTAGCTGAGATTGATAATTTTAATGTGTGTGTTCTGAATGTGATATCTTCACCCATAACATCTGAAAATACAATTTTACCACCCACCCTAAGAGAATCCTACAATAGCATGAAGTCAGACATGAAAGGTGTTTTTTAAATTAAAGGAATTGTGTTAAATTGGTGTAGTAAATGCACTGACCTAAGAAAAACAAGAATCAGTGTATATGCCTACCTTCTAAACAATTTTTCCAAAACTATTTCAGTGAATCATAATTATGAGATTAAGTTCCAAATTATCCAAACTAGGTTCAAGCCTCTATGTGTAACTATTTTTACCTGTTTCTGAAATTATGTTTTGTTTTGTTTCATAGTTAGCACTTCAGCCAAAATAATTTCAGATTTCACTTAAAAAGTTACGGTTCCTGGGGCTGGCCCCGTGGCCGAGTGGTTAAGTTCGCGCGCTCTGCTGCAGGCGGCCCAGTGTTTCGTTGGTTCGAATCCTGGGCGCGGACATGGCACTGCTCGTCAGACCACGCTGAGGCAGCGTCCCACATGCCACAACTAGAAGGACCCACAACGAAGAATACACAACTATGTACCGGGGGGCTTTGGGGAGAAAAAGGGAAAAAATAAAATCTTTAAAAAAAAAAAAAAGTTATGGTTCCTGATTTACAAGTTGTCTTGTACGGTAATTCGGGCAACTGTTTTTGGTTTGTTTTGGCTTTTTTGTTTTTAATAAATTGTGGTCCGAAAAAGACCCTTTAGTGAGGGAGTTTATTTTTAATAGTAGTCTCTGGAAGAGAAGGAAATTGCATGATAATGAAATGGACTGATTATGCAAATAAAAAATAATTCCTTCTAAAACTAGTATTCTACATTATCAACTGCCAGGGTTTTGCTAAAGTACATTGGCTTACCTGGGGCGGGGGCAGTCCCCTGACATGAGTGAGCTGGTGAAATTACTGAAGCCCATGTAACACACAGCAGTAAAAGATTTATAATGTATTAGTCAACGTGGTTATTTTAGGGAAAGATTAAGCAGAGTGCCACGAATGGACCCAGAGATTCTTTAAACAGATTCAAGTAAAAGCTGACAAATTATCAATATATTTCTAGTGTCCACTTTGTAAAAACATCTGTTAATTCACCATAGACCATTTCTGATAACTCAGTTTCCATAAAGAAAACACTTTGCTCACACAAATGAACAGATGGTTCGTTAAAATAAACAGGTAATCTCCAAACTCCCTTTTTGAGAATTTTAATCTACCTCTCTCTTTTATCTGATTACCTACCAAAAAACAAAATAAAAGGTGAGGTGAGGTAGTCCATGAAGCATAACATGGGGGACATCTCAGAAAACAGTCAGTACCACACAGTATCCTGTGATGCCAGGGTGGACGGAGCACAGAGGAGACGCAGGCTGGGAGGGAAGCATCTCCAAGAGCATTTTCAACTAACCTCAGCACGACTACAGGAGCCACGGGTATTAACCACATCATGCCAGTGGGCAAATTAAGGCTCAGAGAGGTTAAAGGATCTGCCGAGATCACAAAAGTGGCAAATAAAGTTTAAGTCTCAAATCCAGGCCTTATCCCAGTTGAGGATCGCGTTCTCTGTGACACAGCCGGCTCCCCAGAATTCAAGAAGCAAGGAGGTCCTACTAGGTAAACCAGCAGTAAGTAAAACCACACAGGCAGGAACATTCTGGCTATTCACAGACAGTGGCCAAACCAACCTGCCTGCGATGAAGGCTTTGCTAAGGGGATGAAAGTTCTGAGAGCTGAAGTAAAGGAAGTGGAAGTAACTTAAATGCCCGGTTAAGAAATCTACAGCATAAGCAAAAATAATCCATTCACTGAACATCTTTACTGAGGCCTACTTGAATTTCAGAAGGACACTCCAGAGTGACATGGCCTAAGTCATAAGGACACAGGAAGACTGCACTCATCAAACAAATTCAAGAGTAATGACAGTTCGTCAGGTCATTTGGTACCAACAAGCCAAGACAAACAGTTGCACTGAACGGTTCAAGTGGGTCAGCAAAGTAAGCAAGAACACGATGTCCTCCGTGAGATTTATTACATACCAAAATGGCAGAGAAGAAAAAATAGACAGCGACAATCAGGGCTATCACTTGATATCTGAGTTCAAAATAATTTATATTACCCTATGAAGAAAGCAGAACGTACCTAGTCACGCTATTAACCCTGAAGCACTAAATATCTGCTGTGAAATCTTAAATTTATGAAAACGAAACATTTCTCACAAAATAAAAACTACGTATCCATATTTTTGTTTTACAAATTATGAACATAACAGTGAAATACAAGGTAAGAAAATTAACTATGAATGTCGAGGGGAAAAACCTTACCATCTATTATATATGCTCTTCCAGACAGTGGACAGAACCCATCCAACTAAGGTGCTCCCAGAGCCGGGCTCCCTCTCATGCGGCCCCTGTTTAGAGTTTTCTTCAGAACGCTCGTCAGACCCGCAATTATGTTGTTTATGTGTATACCTACTGACCAACTGACTCTACCAGGATGTAAGAACCAAGAGGGCAGAGCCTTTGTCCCCTGGCTCCGAGTGAGCCACAGAGTGTTGAAAAAAGGAAAGAGGGGTCTCACATAATCCTCCCCACACTTCTATGATGGGAGTGCTGTCCTCTCCCCACTTGGCTGGCGAGGGTTCAGAGATCCTGTGAAATTAAGTAATTTGTGCAGTCACAGAACAATCAAAGCAATGGAGACTTATCCGCCTGATTCATATATTCCATAGAAGCAAATTCGGCAGCCTATATTTAGAATGAAGACAATACCAAGTTGAAATTCAAATAGCCGGTGATGTTTAAAACGCAGCAATTAAGAAAACACTCTCTAGAGGACTCTTTTCATTGTATATAGACACAGTCAGACAGACTTCTCACAGCCATTGCCACAGCACACACTCAGGTGCACCAGGGATTTCACACGAATTGACTATGACGTTCTGAAAATCGTAAAAAAAAAGCTGTCTATGTTACCCTTTGGGAAAAACTCAATTTTGCCCCAACTATTAGTGTTGCCACTACAAACATAATAGCAGGTCTCAGTGGTCCTCACTTTGGATGAAATTGTGAAGAAAATCTATTTAACAGTCTTGGTTTTAAAAGCTGTAGGTTCATCTTGGAAACCATGTAGGATGAACTGAATGTCAGTGATAAAAATAGATTCATACTAAATTGGTTACCTTCAATAACTGTTAGAAAAGCTCTATAAATTAGATACCATTTTTCAGTGAGGTTCTTAGAAAAAAGTTATTTAACATAATTTCATACCTTTTGCTAAAAGTGATAATTTCTATGAGATCTCTGAGAAATGACTCTTTTGAGAAAACAATTAAAAGACCTGGCAAATTACATATAATATTCAAGTTCGCTATGCCAACTATTGCTCATACATAAGAAAGAGGAACCTGTATCTAAATTTTGCTAATATCCTATTTTTTTACATCTATCTTCAATAAATACATATTGGATATCTATTAGCTAATCATTACATTGGGTGATACAGGATAGAAAAATAAACACAAAATGTAATTCCCACCGTAAAGAGAGTCAGACTGAGGAGACATCAGTGGAAGCTGACGTCATGAGAAACATCCTCCAGAAGAGGTATGAAGAAAGTTGGGCTAAAACGCCCAAAGGATATTCTCTCACCTGAGAGGATTCACATTCCACCTACCATTCATTCTCCTGAGAAGGTAAGCCAGCAGCTTCTTACCTAGTAGTTCAGTCTGGTTCCAGAGACTTCTAGCTCTTTGCTGCCATTTTGTAGTCGGTTCAGATCTCAGCAAGTGAAAGGACTGGAATTATCATGCCCATTAAAAGTTCTCTGGAACCTGGGCTCAGTCTTGGATATCAAAAAATCCTCTAGGATAGACTGTAGCTGCAGGACAATTTGTGCTTGTAACCTGCATTACCAATTTAAAAGCTATCCAAGGGCTGTGAGCCCCTTCTAGACCCACTCTATTGGGAACACAACGTCACTGCTTTCTAGGACCTCAGAGCTATCGAGACAGGCACACATGAAGAGGGATTTGCGGGAGGAAGGACATAGACCAGGAGGTAGAAGCAGGGTTGGGTGGGAAGGACAGAGGAGTTCATGTACAGGAGTTCTGTTACCTTCCTATGGCAGCTAGGCAAGAGGTTCTGGACAACTTTTAGGAGTTACCTCGAAGAGATAAGATAACACCACTCTAGAAACTCAGGATCTAAGAGAACAGATTATATACTACTTCAAAATGTTGGAAAATTCAACAGGCCATCTGCACGTGTGTGTTTCCTGTTACAAAGAGATAAAGAGGCTTTGGGATTTTCTACTCAGATGAATTCTCAGGAATATTGTTGCATCTTATATGAAGGTTCCCTTACATTACTGCAAAAAGTGGGAGTAGCCACCTTTTGGAAGAACATGATGGTATTGGCAGAGCACTGAAATATTCCGAAAGGCTGCTTTTGTAATATACGCTCCTTCTTCATGTGTAGCTTTCCTACTCTGAGATTATGGCTCACCCAATTAAGGTTATTACATAATTTTGCCAAAAATAGAAAGGGGTTCGTTAAGAAGAAATGTTAAAGAAGACATATATCATTCAAAAATTAAAGATTAACACTTTGAATGTTTTGTGCTTCTTGTTGCTCAACAAAAGCAGAAATTCTGGGGCAGTTGACTATTTAAAGTGGCAGAAGTAGGATAAGTATGCTGATTTTTTAAAGCATTCCATGCATTTTTTTTTGAGTTTCGAAATAGCGCACGAAATGTAAATATGTACAAAAGGCTCAATTTGTTGAACTCTGCCCCCATTACCACCACTGCAAAGAGTCCAATGTCAATTTTAGTTCTCAATTTTTGTCTCAGAAAGAGGCTCTGAAATTTTTAATAGAAGCATTATGTAGCAATAAGAAGTGGACTACACATTAATAAGGATACGATAGTACCTTAGCAGAGGATTTTAAAAAAAAATGTGGTCTATCTTTAGGGACCTTTTGTTGATATTACTGTTTATGTTGCATTACATAAAGATAAAAGAAGTCTTTATGCCACTACTTGCTATTTATAAATCTCAACCGCCTATCCATAATGTAAACATGCTTTTTTTCTTTTTACAAAATGACAGGACTTCAGGAAGCTCCCTAGATTTGTAACCCATGCTTAGTTTAAAAGAAACTCTTAAAAACAGCTTGCAATTCATTCAGATGATAGAAGCTAAAAGCACGCCAATACTTTAGTACCAATTCCCCGCAAACTCAGCCTTTCCCACCAAAATAGAACTGGAAAGCATTCGTCAGAATTTTTTAAACGTGCTTCCCTGGGAGTTGGGGGTGGCAAGGGGAGACACAAACAGCTTCGGCATGCCGAAGGCAACTGCATGCAGCTTCTCACTGCTTCCAATCAGGATGTCAACACTTGGCTGATCAAACTTGATTTTTCATCTGTCACGTATACCGTTTTCCATCTTGAACTATGCCGAGGCATTTTGTACAGGAAACACCGCTGCAATGCCTGGCAGACGTTTAGCAGAATGCCGCACAGACAAAACCATGTCAGGCAGGAGCTAGACGCCGGGAGAATACGGAAGCGTGCAAAGGTAAAGCCCCCCAACACTGTCAGCCTTCCTCCCCAAAGTCTTCCAGAGCTGTAAGAAGCGCTACTGTTTCCATGTGGTTTTCAGGCAAGTTGTATGAATCAAGTTTTCAAATGCAAACGACAAGGTCAGAAGGAGGAAGGTTTATAGGTATGAGGAGCCAGAAGAAGAAATGGAAGTGTGCGAAGAAGGTCAGGAGTTTGAAAGATAATGTCAGAAATGTGTAAAGAGAAACTTAACCAGTCACCTAACACATCTGCTCCTAGCTGTGAAGACTTCATCTTTCAGACTCGGGATCATTATTATCCGTTGTAGGAAAGGTTTTAACTTCTCCAAGAAAGATCTATTTTATGGGTAATATTATGCAGCAAAGTCCCTTTAAACCTGATAAAGGAGACAGTGCTTAATAATGGGAGCTCAGGGGCTGGCCCCGTGGCTGAGTGGTTAAGTTCGCACGCTCCGCTGCAGGCGGCCCAGTGATTCGTTGGTTCGAATCCTGGGCGCGGACATGGCACTGCTCATCAGACCACGCTGAGGCAGCGTCCCACATGCCACAACTAGAAGAACCCACAACGAAGAATACACAACTATGTACCGGGGGGCTTTGGGGAGAAAAAGGAAAAAATAAAATCTTAAAAAAAAATAATAATGGGAGCTCAAAAAAGTGGAAAGATGCACTCAGGTTCAAACCCCAACTCTGCTACTTACCAACCCTGTGACCTTGTACACACCACACAATGCTCTGGACCTCGGCTTCCTCATCAACAAGATGGGAATAACTATACTATCTACCTGATGGTGACTTAATGAAGATTTAAGCGAAAACTTGTGGAAAGCCAATCCCCAGCACCTAGAAAACACCAGCAGAGTATAGTCGTTGCTCGTGAATTATCCTAGTTTATCTGGATTTGTTGCTGAAAGCTCTCTGGTCTGTCTCTCATAGAAGTGCATTTTAAGGCCTTTGCTCACTGATCTGGTAATCTGGGCCTTTCCACAAGTGCCAGCTCCTGCTCTGCCGCTCCACAGACTGTGGGACAGGGGCGTTCTTGCCGGTACCCTGTGACCCTCTCCCTGAAGCGAGTATCCCCAGCACCAGTGTTACTGTTCCTTGGTGTACTCCTCTCTTACAGAAAGGAAGGCACAGCGTGTTATTTCCAAAAGCTGGATCTCAGACTGTCAACAGAGGACTATCACCCTTTTATAGCCACTTGTGTGTGTGTGTGTAGGTGGGGAGAGAGTGAGACAGACATATATTGAGAGAGATGAATATATATATTTGCATATATATATGAGTGTGTGTGTGTAGACAGAGAGATTAACATACGTACGTAGACAAAGGGCACATACAGAGATCAACCCCCATTCAAGGTCTATGAAAGACTTCATGTAAATTAGGCAAGGTTAAATGAAAGTGAATCAGGTTCAAAGGTTTATTATTAATCTTTACTAATAGTATCCACATTCACATTGTACAGTAACTCAGAAACTGCTCCATCACCACCTCACTTTCCCTCTTTGCCCTTACTTTAGAGCATTATTCATGTAATAAAGATACTTGTCCCTTTTAGTTAGTCAGTTCATTTACTTGTATAGCTGTATAAAGAATGTACATGTTGACTATCAGACATGCTCCATAGATGTCTACTGAATTCTATCAGTGAGGTTTCCAGACTTCCAGCTCCAACCTTCAGCTGCTAGGTCTCTGAGCCAGAATCATTGGCCATTGCCCAGAAAATTCTGTGTCCCCTTCTGTCCTGGCCTTTCCCCTGGTGTATCTATCACACATCTTCAAAGTCATCCACCCTGGACTGGATGTAGGTAGCCAGATGTAAGAACTGAACCAGGGATCTGAAGCACCCATGACGAGATTCATGCTCCTAGTACAGGAATTGAGGGTAAAGAGGAGATAGAAGAAGAATATTGCTCCACTCAATTACGAGACTGGGAGTGCTAGGATTGTAAAAGCTGAAGATCTAAAAACTATAACTAATCTTTGTTAGTTTCTTTTTTCAAACACTTTTTGCACAATACTGGTAGGAAAAAAGCATTAGTATTTTAAAGCCTTACCAAACCTTTGTAAACTCCCAGATGTAGAAATGCTTCACATGGTCAGAGTTGCTGTTTATGTGAGCAATGAACAAGGACATGCTGAGGAACAGCCAACTAGGTGCCCTCTCCAGCCAAGTCATCAAGCCTGCTCAGGGCACGCGCCTGAAACTCCTCCGGAGCACAAGCCCAACCCAGCACATGTCAGGAATCTCTGGGATTGTTCCTGAATATCCAAAAATGACATGAATGTATATGGTCTTGTGAAACCCTGTTGGCCCATAAAACAGTGTTCGGGGCCTGTGGCTCAGATAACAGAGTTGTGGGCCACTTCATCTTGATTTTTACTTTTCACTTTTCTTGTTCATTTATTAAATGGCCTTGGCAAGCTGATTTACCACTCTTTATATAAGTTAATAAGACCGTTTTTATCATTTTTCTTAGGCTACTGGAGATAAATGAGATGCAATCAAAACCTAGCCACAGAGCATATATGTGTGTATATATATATATACCATGAATACAGATAAATAGCAAATATATATAATTTGTTTCATATATATATATATAAAATTATAAAATTACAGAGTCCTCATTGCTCAGGAGCCATCTATAGATCAGAACGGGACAATGGCACTTCATCAAGGTGAGATTGAAGTATTCAGTCATAAATGCTTTCTGTGACTTCTGACGAAAGGAACAAAGTCATCCATTAACCAAAAATGCAATGAGCAGAGTTTTAAGAGACAAAGATGCTAAACGTGAAAGGAACACTTTTACAGAAACCCGCACCAGTGGAGAAGAATTAAAAGGAGTGACTAAACATATTTTAGTTCTTGACTATACGAAATCATGGCTTTTGAAGGAGGAAATATACAGTATCATTTACTCCTTTCACGTTTTAATCTGTAGAAGGCAAACTTCATTTTAATTTTGCAAGTCTTCAAGGTAGACGATTTCTTTCTTTCCAAGGATTTGCTTTATTGGCTTTCGTTGAGTAACAGTTTCACACTCAACACCAAATGCAATGCTGTCGTGTGCTTGGTGCAGGGTTATGCTACTGCAGGGGGATAAAAATAGCAAAGGCAAAAAAAAAAAAATACACAGCAGACCAGATTAGCTTAAAATGGAAGATTTCAGATAAAGCTCTAAAACAATTACAACAGATACAACACCTGAGTCTTCGCTGTGAAATAGTTCTTCCTTCATTATATAATATTAAAATTACCTTAGGGATTCATATTTCTTTCTCCCTAGACCTAGAAACTATTCAAGTTGTACCGGGTCTCGGAAGAGTTCAAAATCCAAGCTGCATTGGCCTGCTGTGTCTGTTTACTTACTCTATTTTTATAACACTGCAGAAGCAGAATCCAACTTACCGAATACCTGCTTCCACATTCTGCACCACACTGATTCAAGAGATAAAATTTATGAGAAGCAAGCTGCAAACCAGGTTTGTCTCTAATAAATCCATCTCCTCTATACTATTAAACTCAGGGCCCTAAGGAACCACTCACTGTCTTAAAAATCTGAAACACAGCCCAAAAGGATTTCAGTTTTTTTTCAGACTCTGTTCTGCCGGGTCAGACGGTTGTCTACTTTACCTGTGTGAAATAACGCAAGTTGCTGTTCTCATTTGCAAGGCTGACTGTGTGTACCGACCCCCAGCAGGTTTCCCGACACACAACAGGCTGTGGGCTAGACGCATCGTTTCTACACAGCAATCCACTACACAACACACTACAGCTAAATTAGTTAGTATAATACATCCTTTACTGTGAACATCTTTCATGCCGAAGAACAATGCCAAATCAAACTTTTACTTTGTGCAGCATTTCTAACAATTCCATGTACCCAAGAAAAATAAGCTTGAGAGTATTGACAGAATGGGATATGCCAATTAAAAGTTGTTGCCATAGAAACAGGCTTTAATATGTTCTACGAAAAATATGAACACGTTATGCTTTCTCTTTAGTCATTTACATTTGAACATAAAATGTGAAAAACACAATTATAGAGAAGGGTGCAGCTCCCTAAGGGAACATCAAACACATTCTCTTGCTCATGAAAAAAAATACAAGCTCCTTTTCTCAACCAAAAATGAACACACACTGTTTTCTTGAATTTTTCATAGATTATTCGACTAATATATCACTTCAGTGTATGGTGTGATTTTTTTTTTTCTAGGACTGAGCTTTTTTTCCCCCCAAAGTACTCTACTAGATTTATATTTTCTGAAAGTCTTCAAACACTGTGCTCTTTGAAAAATAACTTTAAAAATATCTTTTGAACTACTCAAGGGGAAGATCATTACAAAGGATCCTTTGACATTCTAAACACTCTAAATACCACATGTTTAAAAGTATTTTAAGTACATCATTGAATGTTCCTGAATGTTGACTCAAAGGATTAATATGGGTTAGACTCTAGCCAGATGACCATAACCAGCCACAGGATATAAAGTAGTGAGCTACTCTATCACTTTTATTGCTGTTTTACTAACATAGTCCACGACAAGAATTCTGGACGTAGGGCTATTACTCTTCAGATAGTGACCCACAAGATAAATATTAATGTTTTGTTCCCAGATTGTACTCATTTCAGTATCACTCCAAAAAGCAAGTGACACATTTAAAGCTTGTTTTTTGAAAGGACCAATCCATTATGATGTGACTTGATTAATTATATATAAAATGAAGTTATCCTACGATTGGTGAAAATTAAAAATGATTTCTTCCTTCATCAGTTGAGGGCACAATTACATGAAATGTGGAAAGGGTGCTGAACAGAATACTTGATTAGGACATTACTATCGTCTCCACTGATCATACTATTGACAGAACTGAAATCCACAAAGACTTTAATTGAGTATACTTCAAATGAAAGAAAGCAGTTGTTAGGAAAGAGGAGGACATATTTTCTTAATCCCAGAAGACCACCTGAACTACAACATTAAACAGCGTCTGAGAGAACCAGTCCTGTAAATGCCCCTTTCTCTCCTGAGCATTCTCTCCACCTCAGAGGACTAGGGGGCACCTGGCTTAAAGGCAACGACGCTCTTGAAAGATTTAACCTGAGAAAGGCCTAAATACAAGAAGAAATATCCTTGAAGAAAGCATATATTTAAAAATATCTTACAAATCCATTTTCTAAAAAACCTTAAGTTGTCTTTCAAACTGCAACAAAGAGGCAAGTCACATCTGAAAATTAAGTACTCCTATCCAACAGAAAGAGTTCTCTTTCTGAGATTTCTGCTAGCGATGTGCAACCTCTCTTGCATTACATAAAAAGTATAAATAATTCTGAAAACTACACCACCGTTATTTGATCTTGTTTTCTGGCCTAAAGAGTAAATAATCATCATCTCAATAAGCTCTACGAGAGCATGCCGACTAAAGAATCAAATCTTCAGGCAGCACTCAGATAAACAACCAGCCACCTTAGGACCAACAGCTTGTTTAATGGCACAAAGTTGGGAATTACAAACTCCTGACACCATTGATTTATAACATTAGACATTTCCAAAGCAACACAAAAGAATGTCTGTTTCATCAAGCAAGGCTGTGCTCCGAAGATTTAGATTTCAAGTTTCAGAATCAAAGGTTGGAAAATGAACATCATGTCAGCCCCACACCTGCCAGAGAACGTTGGCGATGGCTGCGTTAGTGTCCATCTGAGGTGGTTCAACACCCCGCACCGTGTCAGGCTGCCCGAGAGGATGTTAAACATCGTGACTGTAATCTATGTGTTGTTTAGTTTCTTTTTCTATGTTGTTCATAGAGTATTGTCACGATGCTTTACGGTTGACAATGAAGTAGTATTTTTTTAAAAAATGTAACTTCTAAAAATCAATTTGAATTTAGTTCAGATTCTTTTCAAACTATATATATTTCATTTTCAATTATTTTTCCATAACTCTCTACCAGGCAAAAACCTGGGAGCAACACTCTTTGAGAATAAAGGACTGTTTTATATATGAAAAAGACTTAGAAAGTTTTTAATATACCCTGATATATGGATAAAAAGTGTAATGATTTGTGGCTTCTCCACTAAGAAGCATTTCCTCTGGGCAGAGTTCGTCACAGCCTATCTCCATCAACCACGCTGCCGAGGGTAACTTTTCCGTTGTACACTAAGGATATGGGGTCTGTAGCAATTCAAATACAAATTATTTAAATCTTACATTTTGAAAAGCAACGTGAAAATGTTTGTCACTTTGTTACCCAAATACCTAACACAAACCGCAAAGTTAAATTCTCACTTAATCTAAATAAACAATAAATCTAATAAATAGTAAATCTAAAACATTCTTTAATGGTATGGATTTACTTAGATGCTATGGATCTGCTCAAAGTCCATGACATAAAAAGGGAATCTAAGATGAGTAAAGATGAAATCACTAATTCTCTTAGTCACAGATTAAAGGTACACTCTCCAAATTCATCATTTTTGTTAGGTATTATTTTTCCAACATGACAGCAGCATAGTTTTCAAGGTAAAAGCACCCTGAAATAGATCACAACACATCTACACTCTGAAAAGTGCTCATCTCTGGGTCTCAGCATCACTACAATGAGAACTGCCCAGAACATTCCTGTGGAAACAAGTGGAGAGTGGGCACTTGGGAAATGGCTCCATGGCAACTATTCCCCAGGGATAACAAACCTTTGTTGATCTTGTGACAATGGATCCTTTACACCAGCTCATCTCATCTAATGTATTCTCTATTCATGCAACAGCATTTCTCTATAAACAAAGTTGTGAGATCTTTGCTATTTTCAGTATACTTTCTGCTCTGTACAGAGCAGATAAACAGCTCCCTAGCTGTGGAGGGTCACAGACACCCCTGCATGCTATGGACTCACTCTCCAGAAAACTGCACATGTGGAATTAATGTAAAATATGAGGGCCTCTGAATAACCCCACTGAAACTAGGAACTCCTTTAGGGGTTCTGTGAAGTGTGCAAGAATCTCCAGTTGAAGGTCGAATTCCAGGGTCCACCCATTGCAGGAGTTGTTACAGACTACAGAAAGTGGGGCTTGCCTAAGGATCCAAAAGCAAATCAGTATGCACAAAAGCGTTCTCTGAAAGCAGTCTGATAGAGAAGCTTTTAGTGAGGAATAGAGATTTCCGAGAAATTCTGTCGAAATTTGTTTCGAAACCAAATGTTGATACTACCTTATAGTAGAGCCCTTGTCTCACGCGCCCTTGTGTCCAGAGAGGGGACCCGAGCAGGTCTTCCCTCCTCCTGTGGCTGGACTAGAGGGATGGCCCCACGGCCTCTCAGCAAGAACCAGTCCTTGAGAGGGACGTTACCGGGAGACTCAAGAACATACAGAACCTCCCTTGTAAGTGTGGAGTGATACACAAAATAAGCGTTATAACCATTATAGAACCAAGAATGGTAAAGCAAAAAAGCAAAATGAAGTTGCAGGAAACATCAGGATAACTAAAACTGAATTCAAAAGGCAAGAAAAATAAGAAAGAGGTAGCCCCTGCCCAATGTGAGAAGAAGAGATAACAGAACAGGACACATCCAACTCCTGCTTATCTTGCCCTTGAGGACAAACCTCTTCCAACGACAAGATATTAAAGACAGAAGGCGCGCTGCATAATGGGCGGGGAAGAAGTCCAGCAGCATTCGTGGACAGGAGAAGCACTATAAAAACGAAAGAGTCTCCAGAAAAAAGAGTCTTCCCACTTATTTTGGACTTTCAAAGTTTCATTTTCTCTTTCACACTTCGAATTACTTGAAGTTTTAGGAAAGGGGCAGGAAAGTCTTACTTCTGTTCTCTCTCGAGTTGCTCCTCCTAACACAACGTATGCTTTCTCCAGCTGTTGTCCCTTTTTACAAATGTTATGTGGCCTCCTGTGTCAGGAATGGGCAGTGATAAATCATGTCAGTGCATTCAGCCTCACTCCCACGTGAGACAAGCCGGCGAGCACTCTCAGAGAGTTTTCCACTTGGCCCTTCCACTGCCAAGTGGGTTTAAAGGCAAACTATTTCATACCTATATTTGCTTACTTGATCAAACATCACCACCTCTGTTTACTAAACAACTCTAAATATACCTTCCTTGGGGTAACTAAGGTGTGTGTTACGACTATTTAGTTACTCCAAGGTTGTTTCTAAATCATTTGACAAATACCCCAAACACCTAATATGGCCCTGCCCTCAAAAACCATAAGCCCTGGACTGAAGCAGGTTAGGGTGTCAAAGGAGAAGCTGAAAAACAAAGTAATAAATCAATCAAACAAGGATGGGACATCGAATAACTAAACTCTTTGACTGGGTTGATCATTTGGAAGCCAAGTTACTCATCTTAGAAAAACATAAACTTTAATCTTTTCTCACCCTATTAAATTACAAAGCTAAATTAGATAAAATTTTTTAATCAGAGATAAAAACACACCTTTCACAGAAACACAGGTGGAAATTAACATATGTGAATGGAGAGAACGATTATTGGCATATTAAATTAAGATCAATTTTCACAGAAATATGAATGTGGAAAAGTAAAAGAAAATTAGATTTTGCTAACGACTGAATATGCTAGATCATCACCAAAATGAATTTTCTGATAAGTGATTTTCCAGTAGACAACAGAGGACACATTTCACTATTCTGCGATAATATTTCAATAAGTAAGTAACCAATCAAAAAGACATATTCATCTTTTTATGTTGTATTAAAGTTTAAAATATTCAAACTGTAAACAGGAATTTTTCTTAAGAAAATAGTGTGCACTTATGGGTAAAGTTTGTTTTTATTTTTATTTTCTAGCAAGTAAGGATATACACTAATTCAATATGCCCTGGGCTTTTTCTATGGCCTTCCTAAAGTATAGAGATGTACTTCTAGAAAGGAAACCTAGAAGCTTCTGTTACCTTCAGATATACTCATATTTGCACACACTTCCTCAAATCCTGATGTGTTCATCTTTCAATCCAGGCTTTGTTACAAATAATTTTGAAAATGAGCAGAGTTTAGAGCTGCCTCTTATGGAAATATAATGTAAACATAAAACTTTTTATAATAAAAACATATATTACAAAATGGAAGTTTGGGAAAAGATGTACGATTTTTACCATTTGGATCCATCTAAAAATAGGGGTATTTTCTGACACAAAGCCAGTTTATTCCATCTCATTGCCATCCCTGTTTAACTTACTGCATGCTCCTCAAATGCTATGGTATAAGAACTTGCTATTTAATTAAGAAAAGAAATCTTATCTTGGAAGTGGCTTATGAATATTTTGATTATTCAAAGAGTCTTCCCGTGTAATGCCAAACAAAAATGTATCAAAATTTAGAGGGAAAAACTAGTAACTCAATGCTGAGAGAAACGTGCAGTGGAATATACACACATTTGAAGTGCATAAACACTCATAAATGATTAAAAAATAAACCCAATACAGGAAAATGTATAAGAGCCACATTAAAATATAGCGTGTGAAAATGTAGTAACTTCCATATGAAGAGCTTAATATAATGGATGAAGGTAGTAGAAATATTCCTTCTTCACGCTCACAACACTGGATATATTTAGCCAAGCCTTCGGGGGCAAGGATGACAAGGCGGAAGCTCTAAAACCTCTTCTAAAATCTCTTTAGAGGCTTATGCCCAGTAATCAATTAATGCCTGAAAGTTCCTCCATCCACGCTCATCTTCCCGTCCATTCCCCTCACTTTCTCTCTCTCTCTCCTTCCAGGCTGGCGCAGTGCCAGTCAGAGTTTAGATGCAAGGAAAGAATCCATTTTGAGCAAGTAGGAAGATAAGGAGAGTGTCAAATTCTCAAATTATCCCACTTTCTTTCTTCCTCTAATCACTTCAGGCACTCTATTTTAGGCATTCAAGGACCAATATGTTCTACAACTGTTAATGCTGGATTTTGTGGGCACTTCCTATTTTTATACTATGACGCATCTTTTAAACTTCAAATCTGTAACAAAAGGAGATTTCTCAAACACAGAGAAAATATAGTACGTGATGAACAGTGAAGGAAAATTTCTTGACCTCAAGGTTATACAACCTGCAATGTACTACTGAACCATGGCATAAAAATCTTCATACCTTGAAATCTTGAAGAAGAGACCATTGGGTTTAGAATTAATATTAACTCATGCAGATTAGGAACAGCAGTCTGTGGTTTTAATCTCTGTTTTACTTTTGGAAATGATACCTATTTAGAAGGTCATCAATTGCCCTATAGTGGAAGCATCCTCTGTCATTAGCCTCAGTCTATCTCCAGGAAATTAGACTCCTTCACCATTTCAGACAGCGCAGAGGCAGGGTACTTGAACTCCATCTGAATCTTTGACCAAAACAAAAAAAGCCAAAATAAAACAAATTTTAAAAACCCCAAAACAAAACTAAAGAAACAAAAGAACCCACACCCTACTATACCTCCTGGTTCTTTGCTGCTTATTTGTAGCAATTATTCTAATATCATTTAGAAAATCTGTGTTCCAGTAAACTTAATGAGGACAATTCTGAGCGATTTGGAACAGTCCCAGGAAAGCAAACAATATCTTGCCAAAAATATAAGGCACAATCAAAACAACGGTTTGAAAGAAAAGCTGAAACAATTTTATTATTGAAGCCTCCAAGCAAAGTTACTGTGCATCCATAGGTGGTTTCCTTTGCAAGGGAAAGTGCTGTAAAGTCATTACCAAATATTAATGATCATTGCTTGGTGAAAGATGACACATTTTGGTAAAATTTTTCAGAAATAACCACACTTGCACTTAGCAGAGAGCTACATATATAGGAATTCCTGCTTCGGCGTACATTCTGTCAATTTGCTATGGTCTTCAATAGAAAAACTCAAGGTTAATTATTAGAAATACCAGTGGCACCTTCTTAGACAAGTCTTTCTATCTAATTGCCATTGTTTCCAATCTAGATTTAAGCTATTCAGTATGTGTTAAACATGCAGGATAACCATATTACAAATCAAAATGTAGTTCACAGAGTATTCAGCCTACTACAAATAAACATTTTAAAAACTTCTAATAATGATATAACATAGTATACTGGGTATGACTTCTTGATATTACTGGAATTGTAAAAAGCTGTGAAAATTTTCAAAGAGGAAATTTTTCATAGGAAAAATAAATGATACAGGCACGTTTAAAAAGTTTTGCAAAAGCTGTCTAGTTATTATATCAATATCAGGTAGGAAATATTTTTAAACGTTCAAATAAATTCAGAGAGGTAACGGCATTAAAAATATGTCAGCATTATATCTATTTCATCGTAGTAAAATGTGAACTTTCTTATCACAAAACCAAACAATTAAAATCGATAAATATTATAGGAACAAGTGCACTATTTCTCATTAGGATAGCAAGAATACATGAAATATTCTTCATACTCTATCCTTGTGCCCAGTACTTGACAGCTGTACATTTTATCAAAAAATAAATTAATGTGATAGTTCTGACTAAAATATATTCAGAGCACTGTAGAAGATAGCTAATTTACTCAATATTAAAGAATTCTAAACAAGTAACTGCCAAAGATTCTGAATCATGCATGTGACCTCCAAATTCAGTGAAGCGTGTCACAGCATAAGTTTTAATTCCATCAGTAAATTGTCTTTGGAGACATAATGACAACTGACATTTATCGTCATATAATGTGTGCTAAGCCCTGTTCTAAGTGCCTCACGTGTATTCGCTCCTTTAAGCCCTTACAATCCTAGTCAGTAGGCACTTGTATCACCCCCAAACGAAGGATGATGAAACTGGAACACAAACAGGTGAAGGCATTAGCTAACAGTCATACGGCTGATAAGTGGAGGTGTCAGGGCGTGGCCACGCAGGCTCTCTGAGCGCTGGACCAGCCCAGCTGCAGCGCCTCTCCTGGAGGCCCACGTCTCCGCAGATGGTTGAGCAGGAGAGCAGCAGGAGTGTCAAACAGTCCAGATTCAAAGGCCCACATCAGAACAAGACCTGGCCAGTCTAGTGGAAAATGTGTCATCTCGGAGCATAATTCTACTAAAAATAGAGAACATCATCTTATCAAAAAGGAAGACACCTTTGAAGAAAGGCACGATCATTACCATTATTAATAGCTTCTTACTCACAATGAAAATCTTCCAACTGCTTGGAAGAGCTTCACTGTCACTGCTGTGTTTTCCTCGCTACCATGGTTCGGGTTTTGTATTAAAGAAACAGGAAGGTGGCCTGTGAATCACCAACCACAACCCCTCCTCCCTATCACATTTTGAGTCTAAGGAAAGAGAGGAAAAAGGAAGAAGAGGGAAAAGAGGAAGTGAGGAAAAGGGAAGCACAACCAGGAGAAGATGGAGAGCCTGAACGGCATGGAGACCCTGAGGTGAGGCCGCAGAATCCCAGTCCCCAAGCGGACGGGCAGCGCTGCGTCCCTCAGATCACTGGCAAAGAAATGCACTGGGGACAAACGATCTGAAGCTTCCGCATTTTTCACAACAACTTCTTATTCCTGAAAGTACACTATTTGTCAACAGTGCTATCTTAGATTCCCTAGGTTTCGGCTGTCCTCTCACCACATCTAACCTATGATCATCTACATAACAATCTGACAGATGGGAGGTTTCCAGCAACTATTAGTCAGCAAGTCTATCCACCATAAACATTTCATTCTGCTTCTAAAACAGCTTCACATTTCAGGTATGACCCACAAATAATAATGGTACTTTCAAAGAATCTCTAATTTACGAGGTTCTGACTATGAAGGCAGAACTACATCACTATATTAAACGATTCAAACAGGAGAGATAAACAAAGTGTGGTTCAATTTATATTTCTCCAAGACAATATGTAGGAATTTTTTCTAAGATGTCTGAGCCAAATATCTGTACATATCTGAACAATTTAACAGAATACAGTCTTAAGGAAAAACTACATTTTTAATTCTAAATATTTTAGTCATTAATTTAAAAACTGTTTCTGAAATTTAAAGAACTTCTTTTGTAAAACATAATTCCATACTATACTTCAAATTATTAATTTAAGAATATATTGACATATTTCGCAGCAAGAATATAAAAATATTTAGAAATTTCTCCAGGAAACAAAAGTTTGATATGTAACTTGAGTTTTCTGAAGTCTAAGGGAAATAAATGTGGCTAACATTGCATTGCAAATACTTCTTACTCTTGGTAAATTATACGAGAGTATTAACCAGTTGGAAAATATTCCCTTCAGGATGTGAGAAATATATGGAAATGTAAGTACTAGGTCTCTATTATTATAATTATTACTTATTTTTATGAATTCATTATCCAGGATGTTGCAAATATTTGTATGCATAATTCAACAGTAATCATGGTGTTTATCCTAACTGATAATCTACAGATTGCAGTGCATTTATGATTTCAATGAAATTAATCTTCAATTCTCTACACTTCATTGTGAGAAGAGCTGTAAATAAGTGGCCAAGAGGAGCCTTTTAGCATTGATGCTTTCCTTGAGGAAGAAAAAAATTCCTTTGGGGCAAACCCATCTTCATTCACTGCAGAATGCAACTATGCTCCAAAGGAGCTAATAACCTTAACTCCTTATACTACATATGTCTAAGAGATATGTTCTTTGTCATATAAATAAGATATAAGAATAATAGACATGTCCCAAGAAATAACATGATTAAGTCATTTCTTTTTTGTCCGTGGGAAAAAAAATTACTCCCACTTCCCAAGTCCTCTTTTGACCTATGAGAGCAAAGGATGTGTGGGCGGCGGGCAGCGGGTGATGGGGTGGCAATCTCTCTCGTTAGCAGTTCCAACATCTCGGAAGCCCTCCTCTAGTTTTCCAATTATTTTTCCATGTTCCGATACACACTGAACAATTTAATCTTGCTTGGTAAATTTTATCTAGATTATTCCGCAAGCAAAACATCAATTTCACTTTCCTGGCAATCACAATCTGCCCGCTTTCTGTCGGCTTCCTTTGACTCCAGGTTGACAACCCGGTTTGAATGACCATTGCTCGGAAGGGAAATGCCAGGGCATATCTGTCAGCTCTGTGAGTTGAGGCCACTGGAGTGTGGCTACTTAATGATTTATGACAGAGCTGGGAAGTGATCACTCGCAGGGCTGCTGGAGACGCTGGTGGCTGACACCATCGCAGAAAGCCGTGCAGATGTGTCCCAGCAAAGGGGCCTCCAAGCATCTTGTTTTCGTCAGGTCACTGCACGTGCCCACCATCCAACAAATGAGAGTGGCCCTTCTCTATCCAACCCCCTCCTCTGACAGAACAAAACAGAACAAAAAACTAAACCAAACGAGTCTTTCACTGGACTTTTAAAAACTGGATATTCAGTATTCAAATATTCAAAATTCAATATTCAAATTATCAAGTAATAAATCACCATACATAGTAAATTTAAGATAGAGCCGATTTTAGAAGGCCTCTTTCTATAGCTGGGCTTCAATGTTTCTAAAGAAGAAAAGATAAAGGAGATCCTCATTTTTAATAAAGTCTTTATATGTAAAAGACGTATCTTAAAACATTTACACAAGAAATGAGATAACATTTAGGATTTGCTTTAAAATACTCAAGCCCACCACCCACCCCCCCCCCAAAAAATGAGAAGATAGAAGCAACAAGATTAACAAATACTGAAATTTGTTGACACTGGATTATGGTGTATTATACTGTTCTCTCCATTTCTACATATGTTGAAAATCTTCATTTAAAAAAATTTATTTAATAAACAAACATGGAGTTTTGCATTAAATCATTACTTTCCCTAAATTAACCAAATCAAATATAAACTATGTCTAATGCATTTTCCCTTTAGAATTAAAGCTTTAATTACTTTAAATAAATATATAACACATCCTCAATTTCATTACAGAATTATGAACACTGCATCATTTCAGTCTATATTCGCTACATGGAATTATTAATGTCTAATATTCTGCGAACTATTACTTGATTGTTAATTAAGGACAAATGAGATGGTATCTAAAGAAAATGTCTTAATTCACGATCTGAAATAACTGACACTCGTAAGCAATTATTTGGGTGTCCCTCATTTTCATAACGAACGGTGAAACAAGAAAGGATGACTACGACATTCCAAAACTTGTTCACCTTCCCACTTGGCTGCGATAGTTGTTTCTTCCTCATGCCTGTGTATTTAAATCTCAGTCTTGCACCTGTCATCATCTATCCTTGCAAAGCATCAGATTGCTACATTTCCAAAATAAAAGAATAAACTGAAAGATTCCTTCATTAATCTTCCACCGTGAGCCACTTAAAAGTAAGTGAAGCCTTACAGCCTGATTCGGTTAAATTTTCCACAGCATCTACGTTCAAACGGAAGTGTATCTGCCAGCTTATTAGGTGCCCAGGATATTACATTACACTCTGCAGAGCTCAGCAAGACGACTCATACAGCAAAATAAGAAGAAAAATGGATTGAAATAGAGTAAAAGTAAGTGCTATAAAAATCAACTGGTGAAAATTACATGTGATAAAAGATGTGTACTTTCTCTAAAAATTATGTCTTGAAATCAGAAATATATTAGTCTTTAAAACCAGAATAAGACACTTCTGACAGTAATTGTATTCAAGGTTGGAAAGTTGTTACGTGATATTCAAATAGCAGCAAGCCCTCTGGCTAGGATTACAAGCCCAGTTAACAGCTTTTCAGCTTCACCATGATCATTGAGACTACTCTTTTTTGTTGGTTTTTCAATTTTAATTTTGCAGTTAATAAATTGTGGAATCTTAGAGTTTGAATAGAATTTAGAAATAGCATTGTCAACCATTCAATTTTGTAGCTAAAGAAATGAAGGCTCATGGAATATCAGAGTCTTGCCTTTCTACTAAGTTGTGGCAGATTTAGCCCTCTTTTACATGTTTGTCCTGACACAGGCTGCCTTGTTTATGCTTTTGAAAGATTCCTTTCTATCTCTGAGTCCAAATGTTTGTCTCCCTCCCTCCCTCCTTCTCTCTCTCTCTAAATATATACATACACACACATATAGACCACATGTACGTATGTATACACACATATGATAGAGACATCTTCCCCTTTTAAACTGAGAGAATATCTCAGAAGAGAAAAAGTCCCTTGAAACTATCCTGGAATTCCTGAAAAAAAAAAAACTGCATAAACTTTCAGCCTTTTGAAAGATGCTTAAGAGAACTGTGTAATTAAAATAATGCAGTTCTGTTACACCAACATCAAGGCTCTAGCAGTTGTTCACAAACTATATTTAAGACAAAATAAAATTAAGCAAAGCCTTCCTAATTCTATTTTCAGAAGCTAGATTTTCTGGAGAAAAAAATCACCTGCTTCACATGACCAACGTAAGCCCCAGTACCCTTGCACAATCTCTAAATTAGTTAAGGAAGGTACACTGAGCTTAAAGGCTCCATTACATTCACCCCTTTCGAAGTATCAAAATTTGAAAATGAAAGGCTATCAGACTGCAGAGAGAACAAAAGACAACCACATTAACCTGTGAATTGTTCTGCCTTGTGGTGAAGCAGTGTGAAAATAGCAAACATTCAACCTTTTTATCTCTGTTTGCTGGGACCTGAAGAGAAAAGTCAAGCCATGCAATAATTTTTCACTCAGTTAACCAAGTAATAAAAGGGACTACAAAATTATAAAAATTATCAGAAAATATTTTAGGCCACATATCCATTTTACTTTCAAAATTTATGAACTGCTAAACAACACAGTTTAAGGATTACTCTTTAGGAAATTTATCCCAATATAGATTTTACAGGTGTTAAGTTTACTAAATATATGACATGCATATATTTCAAATCTCTAGCATAGTCAAATGCTTTCTAAATAAGCCACCTACAACCATCCTAAACTGGGTGGTATACAGATTTAGTGAATGGTATCATCTGAAGAGCTTCCCAGAGGAGAACTCAGTTACAAAATATGGTGAACTCAGTGTGATGGAAGACCGTCCAGCATCCAGGCACAACAGCCCATTTCCAGGGCTGCCAGCAGCTTCGTGACCAAGGTCCTAACGTGGCCTGCCCTGGATCTTTGCCAAAACTTCAAAAATGGGCACACCAAGAAAAAGGCAG